>NC_041380.1:382926073-383020678 GCF_002162155.2 Triticum dicoccoides
GGTTGATTCCGCAGCCACCGCTGTCCCCGGCCCTCTCCGACGAATCCCCGAGCGCCCTCGTGCCCCGCGACGTCTTCCTCGACCACCGGACCAAGCCAGGAGCCCCCACAGCAAGCGCGATGACCTCTTCTTCCTCCTCTGCTCCGACGAACGCCGGCGTCGAATTCGGCCACCCCGCACCTGCCCCGAGCCCACTGAGCACACCTACAGGCGCCCAGTGAGCTCCTCCTCCCTATCCCTCTCTCCCTGTGCTCTTACTCGCGCCATGGCAGCCTCTGCCATCGCCGCCCGAACCTAGCTCCGCCGCATAGCTCGTCGTCGACGTTGTAGTCGCTGTCAGGCTCTCCCGAGCATGGGAACGTGCTCAGGTCCCCTCACCGCGGCCGCTCGTGCCGCTAGGTCCCATCCCCGTGGCCTCTGTCGCTCATCCCGCCTATGGCCGAACTCCGGCGGCCGCTAAGGTTCTCGCCGTCGTCGTATCGAGCCTCCCCGAGACCAACCGGTGGCACCTGGCGATGCGCGCCGACGCCAGCTCTCGAACGCGACCGAAAACGCGGCGAACCGAGCCTTGTAGCCGTTTTCCGGCCATCTCCGGCGGACTTCCGCCACGGGATTGGTCGCCGGCGCGACTCCGGTCGCCGTCCGACGGGGCGCTGACGCGGCAACCCTGGACCACGCCGCTGAGCCACTGCCACTGGGTCCCGCTAACCGTTGACCCAGTCAACTTGCTGACTAGGCGTCCCTGTGACACTGACGTGCGGGCCCCACCGCTTAATCCTCTAATTAAAATGTTTTAATAATTAAAACTAATTAGTTTAGCCAATTAGGCTATGACAGGTGGGGTCCAGTAGCTAATTAACCTAGATTAGTTAGTTTAATGCACTGTTAGGCTAGCAGGGGCTGACATGTGGGTCCCGCTGGACCCACAGGCCAGGTTTGACTTGGTCAGCCGCCCTGCTGACTGCTGATGTTGCTGTGACGTCATGCTGACGCAATAAACCTTTCTGATAATTTATTTAATTCCAGAAAATGGTTTAATCTTTAAAAATTCATAGAAAATAAACCGTAACTCGGATGAAAATGTTTTCTATATGAAAGTTGCTCAGAAAAATCCAACGAATCCGAATACGCGGTCCGTTCATCTGTAACATGCCCCTAGCATGCTGAACCTGGGACATTCCCCCTCCGGTCATCTGTCTGACACAGGTCCGGAACCGGGAAAACATTCCCGGTTGAATTCCCCCTTCACCTATATCGTGTAGCCATACGTTAGGTCACTCCCGGCACAACATATTGCCACGTTATGCTTTGTGATGCTTGTTTGCTTTATATTTACTGTTTCTTCCCCCTCTTCTCTCCGATAGACCCCGAGACCGATGCCGCCCCTGTGATCGACTACGTCGACGATGACCCCTCCTTGCCAGAGCAACCAGGCAAGCCCCCCCCTTTTGATCATCCCGATATCGCCCATTCTATTCTCTCATGCTTGCATTAGATTTTACTACTGTTATTGTTTGCTCCTATTCTGATGCATAGCCTGCTTTTGTACCTACTGTTGTACCTTACCTGCTTATCCTATTTTGCTTAGTATAGGTTGGTTAGTGATCCATCAGTGACCCCCACCTTGTCCTTGTTGCCCCTGCTTCATCATTGAAGACCCGATCAACGGGATCGAAGACCAGGCCCCTGCACCGCACATCACTCTCCCCTTAGTTGCTCGACACTACTGGGATACTATCGAGTGCCGAGGGTGAGACCTCTACAACACTTCTGATGTTAACCCTGTAGTGTAGCTATTCGGTCGTGGTCATCGAGGGTGATTTCCTCTTTAACCACTTCCGATACGACTCTGTCGTGCAACCCCTCAAGTGTGAACCTCGAGGGTGATTCCTCTACGTTCACCTTGATGATTACATTGAGTGGAACCCACCGAGGGTGATTCCTTGGGTTTTCCTCTTGATGTTTGGACACACGGATACTTGGACTTTACAACTGTTACTTGGAAAGTGATGTGGAGACGGGTTGACCTGGAAGGTGCCCGTGAGATAATTACGAGGCGTGGCCGGGCATTCTTAGCCCTTGCCGCAAGTCCTCGAGACGGGGCAACAGGGTCACCTCTTTCGTGAGTCTCTGCTTGTTACCGCGCGTTCCTAATCCACTACGATTTGGATATTTGATCCGAGGGGCCTCTGGCTTGATAGCACTAACCATCACGTGGGCATAGTATGGGCGTTCTGCGTCGTATGCATCAGCCGAAGCTTAATAGACGTCAGCGACGGAGCGGCGCGCGCCGGGTTGGACTGGTAAGCTCCTGCCTTTTTAGGGAGGTAGCTAGGTCTGCTCACCGGCCGCGTTCGCAACGTGCAGGAGTTTCCGGGGAGATGGCCCATGACCCCTGGGGGCATAGGTTTAGTCCGGCGTGTTGGCCTCTCTATTAAGCCTAGGTCGGGTTGCGGCGTATTGTTTGGCCGAGGCCGGGCATGACCCAGGAAAGTGTGTCCGGCCAGAGTTAATCGAGCGTGGTGGGTAAGTTGGTGCACCCCTGCAGGGAAGAAAACATCTATCGATAGCCTGTCCTACGGTAACGGACACTTGGAGTTGTATCTCGATCGATACAACTAGAACTGGATACTCATGATGAGAAATGGATTGAGATGAGAACTGGATGGTGATGAGGATTTGATTGTGATGATAACTGGATAGTATGGCTCTGGGATTGCTTTCTCGCAGGGAGTCGAGAAAGGATCTCTGGCCGAGGTTGATAACACTACTACCGCTTTACTTTATGCTACTCTACTCCCTCCTGTTTGCTGCAAGATGGTGGTTTCCAGAAGATGCTAGTCTTCGATAGGACTAGACCTTCTCTCTATTCTGGCATTTCTGCAGCCCAGTCCACATATACAGCCTTCCTTTGATAATGTTGCATATGTAGTGTAGATCCTTGCTTGCGAGTACTTTGGATGAGTACTCACGGTTGCTTTGCTTCCCCTTTTTCCCCTTCTTTCTTCTTTCTGGTTGTTGCAACTAGATGGTGGAGTCCAGGAGCCAGATGCCACCTTTGACGACTGCTGCTACCCCGAGGGTGCCTCCTACCACGTGACGGACGCCGACGACCGGGAGTAGTTAGGAGGCTCCCAGGCAGGAGGCCTTGCCTTTTCGATCGTTGTTGTTTTGTGCTAGCCTTCTTAAGGCAAACTTGTCTAACTCATGTCTGTTCTCAGATATTGTTGCTTCCGCTAACTCTTGTGTTTTCGAGCTTATGTATTCGAGCCCTCGAGGCCCCTGGCTTGTAATATAAAGCTTGTATTATTTTTAATTTGTGTCTAGAGTTGTGTTGTGATATCTTCCCGTGAGTCCTTGATCTTGATCGTACACATTTGCGTGTATGATTAGAGTACGATTGAATCGAGGGCGTCACATGGGTGGCGTGAGTGACAGAAGCACATACCCGAGTAAGTAGGTTATTTGCATATGGGATAAAGGGGACTTGATCCTTTAATGCTATGGTTGGGTTTTACCTTAATGAATCTTTTGTAGTTGCGGATGCTTGCTAGAGTTCCAATCATAAGTGCATATGATCCAAGTAGAGAAAGTATGTTAGCTTATGCCTCTCCCTCAAATTAAATTGCAATAATGATTACCGGTCTAGTTATAGATTGCCTAGGGACAAATAACCTTCTTGTTGACAAAAGCTCTTTACTAAAACTAATTTAGTTGTGTCTTCATCTAAACAGCCCCTACTTTATATTTACTTGCTCTTTATTATCTTGCATACCTAGCCAACACCCTACAAAGTACTTCTAGTTTCATACTTGTTTCCGGTAAAGCAAACGTCAAGTGTGCGTAGAGTTGTATCGGTGGTCAATAGAACTTGAGGGAATATTTGTTCTACCTTTAGCTCCTCGTTGGGTTCGACACTCTTACTTATCAAAAGAGGCTACAATTGATCCCCTATACTTGTGGGTTATCAAGACCTTTTTCTGGCGCCGTTTCTGGGGAGCAATAGCATGGGGTGAATATTCTCGTGTGTGCTTGTTTGCTTTATCACTAAGTAATTTTTATTTGCTGTTCTTAGTTGTTTCCTATCTTTAGTTATGGGTAGGAAACGCAAAATACCAAAAAAATTAGTTGTACCTACTAAACCAATGGTTGAAGAACCGCTCAAAATCTATCACACTGCTGAAGCTTATTACTTGGATCATCTTTGATCCCTATGTGCTCGTGCTGAAACCCCAACTAGCTTAGTTGAGGGAAAATCCTTAGATGAGCATGCTTGTTATGTACAACACCGAATATCTGAAAAAGGGAAACTTTTATGGGGTCAAATTCAACGTTTGTAATGCTATGCTTGGAATTTATGTGAAATATATGATTTTACTTGTTGTTCTGAAAACCCTAAGAAACACCTTCCCTACCAATGTGAGTTTATTGATAATGGAATCTTATCGTCATATGCTAAGGGTGTTTATAATTACTATGATGTTCAACAAATTGAAGAATTTGTTGCTTTTAAGGGTGCTTTTGAAATTGCTTCTTTGATTGAAAAGTATGATGCTACTCTTCACAAATCTGAAAATTTTGCCATATTTAAATATTGCTATGATAATTATGCTTCTAATGCCTATGTTGAACCATATATTGAGTACTACTCCGCTGTCCAAGAAGAGACTAATATTTTGCAGGAGTCTATGGAAGAGTAAATTGATGAAACTGTGAGCTCATTGGATGAAAAAGATGATGAGGAGAGCGAAGAAAAAAAGGAGGAAGAGCGTATTAGCTACCCGTGCCCACCTTCTAATGAGAGTAACTCTTCAACTCATACATTGTTTAATTTCCCTTCGTGCTTATAGGAGGATGATTGCTATGATGATTGTTATGATCCCGTTGATTCTTTTGAAATATCCCTTTTTGATGATGCTTGCTATGCTTGTGGCCAAGATGCCAATATGAATTATGCTTATGGAGAGGAACTTTCTATAGTTCCTTATGATAAAAAAATTGTTGCAATTGCACCCACGCATGATAGTCCTATTATCTTTTTGAATTCTCCCGATTACACTATATCAGAGAAGTTTGCACTTATTAAGCATTACATTAATGGGTTGCCTTCTACCATTGCGCATGATGATTTTGATAGATATAATATGCATGTGCTTGCTGCTCCTACTTGCAATTATTATGAGAGAGGAACTATATCTCCACCTCTCTATGTTTCCAATACGATAAAATTGCAAGAAACTGTTTATACTATGCATTGGCCTTTACTTTGTGTGCATGAATTGTTCTTTTATGACATGCCGATGCATAGGAAGAGAGTTAGACTTCGTTGTTACATGATATATTTTACTTTGTGCTCACTACTAAATTACAAATCATTTTTAATAAAAATTGGCTTTGATATACCTTGGGATCCGGGTGGATTCACTACTCGAGCACTATATGCCTAGCTTAATGGCTTTAAAGAAAGCGCTGCTAGGGAGACAACCCGGAAGTTTTAGAGAGTCATTTATTTATGTTGAGTGCTTTCATATAGTTTAAAAACAACAAAAATAAAGAGGGGAACCCAAAACTTTTTCAAAAAGAAAAGTGAAAGTGAGAGAGACGAGCATTGTGAAAGTGGGGGACGTCCTTGAACTTTGTTCATGCCCATGGGAACTTTGTGAATCTTAATTACAGAAACCTTTCAACAAAAATAATTATCCCCTTGTACAATTCCATTGTATTGTAAAAATAATGTGCCAAGGTTTGCCTTTAGGATGTTTACATTTGCTTGATGGTTTGTACGGTGCAGGACAGAAACTTTGGCTGTAGTGCGCGATTTTAAATTTTTAGCTGGAACATCGAATGGTTCTGATTCTTTTTGCAATGTCTTCCTATACAAATTGTTTATTTTTACTAATTTTGGTAGAATTTTTCAAGTATCAGAAGTATGGTGAATGTTCAGATTGCTACAGACTGTTCAGTCTTAGACGGATTCTGTTTTTGATGCATAGTTTGCTTGTTTTGATGAAACTATCAATTTATATCAGTGGATTAAGCCATGAAAAAGTTATATTACAGTAGACACAATGCAAAAACAAAATATGAATTGGTTTGCAATAGTACTTAGAGTAGTGATTTGCTTTATTATACTAACGGATCTTACTGAGTTTTCTGTTGAAGTTTTGTGTGGATGAAGTGTTCGATGATTGAGAAGGTCTCGATGTGAGAAGAAGGAAGAGAGGCAAGAGCTCAAGCTTGGGGATGCCCGAGGCACCCCAAGTAAATATTCAAGGAGACTTAAGCGTCTAAGCTTGGGGATGCTGGGGAGGCATCCCCTCTTTCTTCAACAAATATTGGTATGTTTTCGGATCGTTTCGTTCATGCGATATGTGCAAGTCTTGGAGCGTCTTTTGCATTTAGGTTTTTATTTTTATTTTTATGCACCATGCTGGTATGATATAGTCCTTGGTTGATTTATAGAATGCTCTTTGCACTTCATTTATATCTTTTGAGTATGGCTTTATAGAATGCTTCATGTGCTTCACTTATATCATTTGAAGTTTGGATTGCCTGTTTCTCTTTACATAGACAACCACCATTTGTAGAATGCTCTTTTGCTTCACTTATATTTGTTAGAGCACGGGCATATCTTTTGTAGAAAGAATTAAACTCTCATGCTTCACTTATATCTATTTAGAGAGATGACAGGAACTGGTCATTCAAATGGTTAGTCATAAAATCCTACATAAACTTGTAGATCGCTGAATATGATATGTTTGATTCCTTGCAATAGTTTTGCGATATAAAGATGGTGATATTAGAGTCATGCTAGTCGAGTAATTGTGAAATTGAGAAATACTTGTGTTGAGGTTTGCAAGTCCCGTAGGATGCACGTATGGTGAACCGTTATGTAACGAAGTCGAAGCATGAGGTGTTTATTGATTGTCTTCCTTATGAGTGGCGGTCGGGGACGAGCGATGGTCTTTTCCTACCAATCTATCCCCCTAGGAGCATGCGCGTAGTACTTTGTTTCGATTACTAATATATTTTTGCAATAAGTATGTGAGTTCTTTATGACTAATGTTGAGTCCATGGATTATACGCACTCTCACCCTTCCACCATTGCTAGCCTCTCTAGTACCGCGCAACTTTCGCCGGTACCATAAACCCACCATATACCTCCCTCAAAACAGCCACCATACCTACCTATCATGGCATTTCCATAGCCATTCCGAGATATAATGCCATGCAACTTCCATCATCATCATATACATGACTTGAGCATTATTGTCATATTGCTTTGCATGATCGTAAGATAGCTAGCATGATGTTTTCATGGCTTGTCCATTTTTTGATGTCATTGCTACGCTAGATCATTGCACATCCCGGTACACCGCCGGAGGCATTCATATAGAGTCATATCTTTGTTCTAGTATCGAGTTGTAATATTGAGTTGAAAGTAAATAGAAGTGTGATGATCATCATTCAATAGAGCATTGTCCCAAAAAAAGAAAAAGAGAAAGGCCATAAAAAAAGGGAAAGGCCAAATAAAAAATAAAGGCCAAATAAAAAAAAGGAAGGCCAAAAATAATAATAATAAAAAATTAAAAGGGACAATGCTACTATCCTTTTTCCACACTTGTGCTTCAAAGTAGCACCATGTTCTTCATTTAGAGAGTCTCTTGAGTTATCACTTTCATATACTAGTGGGAATTTTCATTATAGAACTTGGCTTGTATATTCCGATGATGGGCTTCGTCAAATGCTCGAGGTCTTCATGAGCAAGCAAGTTGGATGCACACCCACTTAGTTTCAGTTAGAGCTTTCATACACTTATAACTCTAGTGCATCTGTTGCATGGCAATCCCTACTCACTCACATTGATATCTATTGATGGGCATCTCCATAGCCCGTTGATACACCTAGTTGATGTGAGACTATCTTCTCCTTTTTGTCTTCTCCACAACCACCATTCTATTCCACCTATATTGCTATGTCCATGGCTCACGCTCATGTATTGCGTGAAAGTTGAAAAGGTTTGAGAACGTCAAAAGTATGAAACAATTGCTTGGCTTGTCATCGGGGTTGTGCATGATGTGAATGCTTTGTGTGGTGAAGATGGAGCATAGCAAGACTATATGATTTTGTAGGGATGAGCTTTCTTTGGCTATGTTATTTCAATAAGACATAATTTCTTGGTTGGTATGCTTGAAGTATTATTATTTTTATGTCAAAGGATAGATTATTGCTTTGAATCACTCGTGTCTTAATATTCATGCCATGATTAGACATATGATCAAGATTATGCTAGGTAGCATTCCACATCAATTTTTTTTATCATTTACCTACTCGAGGACGAGCAGGAATTAAGCTTGGGGATGCTGATACGTCTCTGTCGTATCTATAATTTTTGATTGTTCCATGCCAATATTATTCAACTTTCATATACTTTTTGGCATCTTTTTATATTATTTTTGGGACTAAGATATTGATCCAGTGCCCAGTGCCAGTTCCTGTCTGTTGCATGTTTTTGGTTTCGCAGAATATCCATATCAAACAGAGTCCAAACGGGATAAAAACGGACGGAGCTTATTTTTGGAAAATATGGAAAATTCGGAAGGCAAATCAACGCGAACCAGTGCCCGTGGTGGTCACGAGACAGGGGGGCGCCCCCTAGGGCGCGCCCCTACCCTCGTGAGCCCACCGTAAGGCGATTGACGCTCTTCTTTTGCCGCAAGAAAGCTAATATTCGGAAAAAATCACGGCGAAGGTTTCAGGCCAATCGGAGTTACGGATCTCCATATATATACGAAACGGTGAAACAGAGCCAGAACAGAACGCAGAAACAGAGAGAGACAAAGAGATAGATCCAATCTCGGAGGGGCTCTCGGCCCTCCCACGCCATGGAGGCCATGGACCAGAGGGGAAACCCTTCTCCCATCTAGGGAGGAGGTCAAGGAAGAAGAAGAAGGAGGGGGCTCTCTCCCCCTCGCTTCCGGTGGCACCGGAGTGCCACCGGGGGCCATCATCATCACCGCGATCTTCACCAACAACTTCACCGCCATAATCACCAACTCTTCCCCCCTCTATGAAGCTATGTAACATCTCTCTTACCCGCTGTAATCTCTACTTAAACATGGTGCTCAACGCTATATATTATTTCCCAATTATGTATGGCTATCCTATGATGTTTGAGTAGATCTGTTTTGTTCTAATGGCTATTTGATGATCATGATTGGTTTGAGTTGTATGTTTTATTATTGGTGCTGTCCTATGATGCTCTCTGTGTCGCGCAAGCGTGAGGGATTTCCGCTGTAGGGTTTGCAATATGTTTATGATTTGCTTATGGTGGGTGGCGTGAGTGACAGAAGCACATACCCGAGTAAGTAGGTTGTTTGCGTATGGGATAAAGGGGACTTGATGCTTTAATGCTATGGTTGGGTTTTACCTTAATGAATATTTAGTAGTTGCGGATGCTTGCTAGAGTTCCAATCATAAGTGCATATGATCCAAGTAGAGAACGTATGTTAGCTTATGCCTCTCCCTCAAATAAAATTGCAATAATGATTACCGGTCTAGTTATTAATTGCCTAGGGACAAATAACCTTCTTGTTGACAAAAGCTCTTTACTAAAACTAATTTAGTTGTGTCTTCATCTAAACAACCCCTACTTTATATTTACTTGCTCTTTATTATCTTGCATACCTATCCAACAAACCCTACAAAGTACTTCTAGTTTCATACTTGTTTCCGATAAAGCAAACGTCAAGTGTGCGTAGAGTTGTATCGGTGGTTGATAGAACTTGAGGGAATATTTGTTCTACCTTCAGCTCCTCGTTGGGTTCGACACTCTTACTTATCGAAAGAGGCTACAATTGATCCCCTATACTTGTGGGTTATCAGGTGAATATCAAGAATCCTCTCCGTAGCCGTTTGGGACTTGCCTATAATCTAGGAGTCCTAGACACGGTTGGGTTACCCATGATCGTATTGATGAGAATCCCGTAATTAGGGGAACACGATCTCTGCTTTGACAAGACGTGTCAAAAACTGCCTCGTGTTATGTGCGGGGCTAGTTAAAGGAAACGGTTCGAATAATCACCGGGCCATGGCATAAGGTTGTGTTGCCAAAACAAGTCGGCAAATTAGATTTGTGGAAATATTATTCTCTCTACGGTGGTATGTGGAACTTATTTTGTAGGGTCGGACACTTTCCTTGTATTCAAATTCTTCCATGGTGTATTCGGAGGAGGAACCCGCCTTGCAGTGCCGAAGACAATACTGTGCGCTGGACTCATCGTCATTGAAGCCTGGTTCAGGGGCTACTGAGGGAGTCCTGGATTGGGGGGTCTCCAGACAGCCGGACTATATCCTTTGGCCGGACTATTAGACTATGAAGATACAAGATTGAAGACTTCGTCTCGTGTCCGGATGGGACTCTACTTGGCATGGAAGGCAAGCTAGGCAATACGGATATGTATATCTCCTCCTTTGTAAACGACCTTGTGTAACCCTAGCCCTTTCCGGTGTCTATATAAACCGGAGGGTTTTAGTCCGTAGGACAACATACAATCATACCATAGGCTAGCTTCTAGGGTTTAGCCTCTCTGATCTCGTGGTAGATCTACTCTTGTACTACCCATATCATCAATATTAATCAAGCAGGACGTAGGGTTTTACCTCCATCAAGAGGGCCCGAACCTGGGTAAAACTTCGTGTTCCCTGCCTCCTGTTACCATCCGCTTAGACGCACAGTTCGGGACCCCCTACCCGAGATCCGCCGGTTTTGACACCGACACAGGCTCTTCGGCGTTTCTCTGAACCTAAGAGACAAGCCATGGGAGAGGAACTAGCCAAGTTATTGGAGGTCGGATTCATTAGAGAAATAAAACACCCGGACTGGCTAGCAAACCTGGTGATGGTACCAAAGAAGGATAAATCCTGGCGCCTTTGTGTCGATTTCAAGGACCTCAATAAAGCTTGCCCAAAGGATCCCTTCCCCCTCCCCCCGCATCGATCAAATTATCGATGCCACCGCAGGACACGAGTCATTGTGTTTCCTCAACGCATACTCCGGTTACCACCAAATCAAGATGGCGGAGTCCGACCAAGCCGCAACGACATTCATCACACCATACGGTCCCTTCTGTTTCAACACAATGCCTTTTGGGCTCAAAAACGCCGGCGCAACATACCAGCGCATGATTCAGACATGTCTGGAGAAACAAATCAGCAAAACAGTAGAGGCATACGTAGACGATGTGGTCGTCAAAACCAAGCATGTCGACTCTTTGGTAGACGACTTGAGGCTCACATTCGACAACCTCTGAACATACAACATCAAGCTCAATCTGGAAAAATGCGTTTTTGGCGTACCAGCCGGAAAGCTTCTGGGTTCCATTGTCTCCAGTAGAGGTATTGAAGCTAATCCGGCCAAAATCCAAGCCTTGTCATAGTTGGCTACCCCAACAGACCTCAAACAAATCCAGAAGTTAACTGGATGCGTGGCGGCTCTAAGCCACTTTATCTCCCGCTTAGGAGAAAAGGCTTTACCCCTTTATCGCCTCCTTCGGCGCACCAAACACTTTGAGTGGACGGATGCTGCCACAGCCGGATTGGAAGAAATAAAGGCCATTTTGGCAACCAACCCAATCCTGGCCGCGCCAAACATCGGCGAACCAATGCTGTTGTACATTGCGGCAACTCATCAAGTTGTAAGCGCAGTGCTTGTCATCGAACGAGAAGCTGCCGGACATAAATTCCCTCTTCAAAAGCCGGTATACTATGTATCCACTGTCCCCACTCCATGCAAATCACGGTACCCACATTATCAAAAGATAACCTATGCGGTATTCATGGCATCCCGGAAGCTGCGACACTACTTTCAAGAGTGTTCGATTATGGTAGCCTCGGAAGTACCACTTAATGATATTATAAACAACCGCGATGCTACGGACCGGATTGCTAAATGGGCCATTGAGCTCCTCCCGTTCGACATAACATACAAACCTCGACGAGCCATTAAGTCGCAAGTATTGGCCGACTTTGTCGCCGAATGGACGGAGGCCGAACTCCCTAAAGAGTACGGCGCATACTCCAATTGGATCATGCACTTCGACGGTTATAAAATGCTGGCTGGTCTAGGGGCTGGCGTCGTCCTGACGTCCCCAACCGGAGATACCATTCAGTACGTACTGCAAATATTGTATACAGACCTCAACAACGCAGCCAAATACGAAGCTCTGTTGCATGGTCTTCGGATGGCAGTCTCCATGGGAATTCAATGCCTGGAGGTGCGTGGGGATTCAAACCTTGCAATATCCCAAATAAATGGAGACTTTGACACTAAGGATCCGAAAATGGCGGCCTACCGAAATGCCGTCCTAAAAATGTCAGCTCAGTTCGAGGGACTCGAATTTCACCATGTGGCTTGGGAAAACAATCAAGCGGCGGATATCCTCGCCCGCATCAGCGCAAAACGCGACGCGGTCCCCCCAACATATTTCTAGAAAGGCTGTTCAAGCCATCCGTAGTGTGGGAAGGGGACAGCGGTAACAATAGTCCGGACCCGGTCAAAATGCCCGATACCGAATACTCTGACACAACCGGAGGCTCCGCCACCGAAATAACACCTTTAGCCCACGTAATAATGGCCATTATCGCCCCGTGGACAGAACCATTCCTGGCCTACCTAACTAGGTAGGAACTTCTGGAGGACCAAAATGAGGCACGCTGCATATTGCGGCGATCTAAGGCCTACATTGTCCACGAGGGAGAATTGTATAAAAAAAGCACTACCGGAGTCCTTCAAAGGTGCATCTCCGAAGAGGAAGGGCGGAACCTTTTGGCAGAAATCCACACCGGACTCGGCGGTCACCATGCCGCAGCCTGGGCTCTTGTAAGCAAGGCCTTCCGTACAGGATTCTATTGGCCAACGGCCCGGGCAGATGCACAGGACTTGGTTCAACGTTGCGCCGGTTGCCAGCTCTTTGCAAATCAAAGCCACATGCCACCCACCGCCCTCCAAACAATCCCCATTATGTGGCCCTTCGCGGTCTGGGGGCTTGACATGGTTGGACCCCTTAAAGGGGGAACCCACAAGAAAAAATACTTACTAGTCATGGTGGATAAATTCACCAAATGGATAGAGGCCAAACCTGTTAAAACAGCCGAATCCGGACCAGTGATGGACTTCATATCTGGGGTCGTACACTGTTATGGCGTCCCCCACAGCATCATCACTGACAACAGCACAAACTTCACAGCCGATGAGGTAAAACTCTGGTGCAGCAAAATGGGCATTAAGCTCGATTATGCTTCAATCTATCACCCACAAACCAACGGTCAAGTCGAGCGAGCAAACAGTCTTATAATGAGCGGCATTAAACCCAGATTAGTGCGTTCCTTAACGGAGTCTCACACGCACTGGGTAGAGGAGCTCGACTCCATACTCTGCGTGCTGCGGACCATGCCGAATCATAGTACCGGATATACACCCTTCTTTATGGTGTACGGCACAGAGGCAGTCTTGCCCTGTGACATAATTCACGACTCACCTCGAGTGCGCATGTACAAAGAAAGAGAAGCCGAGCTCGATCGGCAGGACAGTATGGACACCCTGGAGGAGGAGCGTGACATAGCCAAAGCCCGTTCCGCATTTTATCAGCAACATGCTTGCAGATACCAAAGCAGAGAAGTACGGGCCAAAACTTATAACGTTGGCGAACTAGTTCTACGCCTGCCGGATAAGAAAAAGAACAAGCTTGAGCCCGAATGGGAAGGTCCCTTCATTATTGACCAAGTTCTGACCGGTGGAGCGTACCGACTGCGGGATGCATCGACTAGTCGACTCGAGCCGAACCCATGGAACGCGGCCAGGCTTCGAAGATTCTACGCCTAGCACCGGACTCTATGTTCGTCCCCTCCCTTTGACCATTTTTTGCATATACATTATCTGTCTTGTTTTTCTTTCTTCCTTTCTTTTATTCTTTCTCTTGGCCTTCAAGGGCCAACTTGTGCCTCCCTTGCACATTATAGATGCGCCAGCTGCGCCCATCATACCTGGGGGCTTATTTCACAGAAGCTTAATTATTTATTTGGGCCTCGTGCCCCGCACATGTGTTATGCTTCCACATGTACCTTTTTTCGCCATTATATTCATCGATATGACTTAAGTTTTGGCCAAGCTGGGTTACCTGGCTCTTGTATTTATGCCCTACGTTCCCGTTAATTCGGCTAGGGCATAAGGGGAGCACCTCTGCAATTGTTACTGCCGGGTCAGCCGGATGTGTACCTCAGACTGGGTGAAGCCGAAAGCTAGTGTTCTTAAGGGAATATTCGGTCGGTGAACAAAAGATGATTTTTAGTTATTTTCCAAACCTGCCCCCAGATGTTTTTCCTGCGTTTCCTATCGCAGTTCGGACATGCACTTTAGGGCATGCTTACCCAGGGAAAGGAACCCTTAACAGAACTATTCTCCCTAGAAGATGTTTCTTACTACCCATGTAATATAACATAACTAGTTGGGCACTTGTCTGTTCAAGCACTTATGACCCCTACGCCTGGTCTCCACACATGCCCTAGTTCTTATATAATTGTGCGGGTATTCAGATACACTCCAGACTATTGGGTCCTGAGGTTGAAGCGAAAAGGTCCGCCAAGACAAATGATCTACAATCCGGCTAGAAGGCATTATACATGTCACTTTCATTACATAGTCATGCAGACTGACTAAATTCCTCTTCTATACCATCCAACATGCAGTCTAGCTTACAATCCTGTTAGGAATACTTTGCGGCTAATTCTACTTGCCCATAAACTAAGCTAACGGGGATCTCTTTTCCGTTGGGCCCCACAGGTCCGACCTCGGCCATGTGATTTGGGTCTGCCTTGGTATACCGCGTCTTCACCATGGCCCAGGCTTCTCTAGCACCCTGTCGGCAGGCTGATATCTTCCATAATCGGAAGCACCGCCGTGCTCCCTTGAGCTTCTCCGCAAGCTCTGCAACGCCCTCTAGCAGGGAGACGGATGGCCACAAGGCCTGGGCAACACCCTGCATCACCTGCCGAACTTGTTCGTGCAGATGTGACAGCTCAGATAGAAGATCACCCTGCAGACCCGGGCATTTCCTCCATGGGATGACCCGTCAGCATACCTACAGACATAACGCTGTTAGTCGGCTTCTTCGCCGAACTCCTTTAAAAAGGATTCGTTCAAGCAATTACTGAAAATGCCGCGCCGAAGCCGCTTATTCTCCTTCTCGGAGTCTGCAAGCTGGCCCCGAACGTCTTTTAGTTCCATGCTCATCTTAATATTGGCGTCTTGGAGATTGTTTTTCTCCCACCTAACCTCAGTCAGCACGTGTTTGCCAGCCTCTAGCTATCGCATAACATGCTGGTCCTCCGGATTTTCTCCGGATTCATCTGCAACATCTGTTGTTAGATCTGTAGCCATGCCGCACATTATATGGTAACCATCATTCTTTAAAGTAAATGTTACCAGCAGGGGACTTTTTCGGTTCCTGCAATGCGGCCACAGCAGCCCGCAGTTGGGTCTTGCATTCCTCTAGCTCCTGTGACAGCCTAGTATTCTTCTCTGTAAGAACCTGCACAATAAAGATGATCCTTAAATCAGTTCTACTAACTGTTTCAAGTCTTAGGGGCTACTGATACATATAAATCGTCAGATTTACTTACCCGTACATCCTTTACATACTGATCCGTGGCTCTGGCTAGACCATCTTGAGCAGCTCGGAGGTACACCTCTCTAGAATGGAAGGCATCAAATGCCTCTGGTGAGAAACAAGCGTCACGGAGTATGGCCCGGTGGCGCCTATGATTCATGGCGCTTTCCACTTCTGAGTTTGTAGCGGATAATCTATCTGCATCCTCTGTAGGGGGATTATCCGGCGCCCGCCCCATATCGGCTTCCGCCTCTATGTCCGGTCTTGGCGCCCGGCTAGTGGAAGCATGGTTAGTAACATCGCCGGACATATTCCGACGAGCGTTTTTTCTGTTAAAGAAACACGTGCGTCATTATATTTCGAGAAAGACGACAACCACGGAGCGAGGTTTGTTATACCTTTGCGCCGGTGTCTTCGTCCTGACCGCCTTCCTTTTTGGCCTACCCGGCCTCGGTGCCTCCTGTTGGCGCGTTGCTGCGGGTTTGGCAAGGCGTCTCGAATGCCCTCCCTGTAAAATGCCATGTGTATATGGTGGGTGAAGTGTCTAAAAGGGGATCCTAGTTTTGGAGTTGGGATTTTTGATTTTTCTTACATGCGATGCAGGGAGCTGTCCGAGATAGTCGGCCGTAACAGCCACCATGGCATCGTTGCAGCTTTACTGATAGAACTGCCGGTCTATCAGCTCCACGGATATAACCGAATCTTCTTCGAGTCTGGAGTTGAGGGCCTGGTCAGGGTCCTCTGGTTGTGGAGAAGGGCTGCTGACCTCCTTTATGGCTTTTCGCAGTTCCTGCCACAAAGTGGCAAGGTGAATACTTATGACAAAGAATGCGGGAAAAATGGGAGCAGGGAGATATAACTTGCCCAGCTTGGAGGATTGTACATGGAGAATCCATTCCGTGGCTTGATGCGGGTGAACTCCTCTTCCTCACCCTTGAACAAATCGGACAGAATTTTCGCTAAAGCGGCAGCATTGTCCGGACCCTTACGCCCGCAGCGGGTGGCGTCATCCGCCCCGTTATAACACCACAAGGGGTGCCCACAATATTGAAGTGGTTGCACTCCCCGCATTATGCAAATTGACATAACTTTGATTATTGTCAATCCTGATTGAGCCAGAGCTTTGATCCGGTTCATCAGATAGAGGACTTCTCTATTGTCTTCCACCTGGGGGCTCCATGGGCGCCAACTTCGGCGCTTCTTCAGAGGAGCATTGTTGAACTCAGGAAGACCCCACCAAACAGGGTCCGGAAGGGGAACGTCCTCCATATAAAACCATTCTGAAGGTCAGTCTTCGGACGACTTCTTCGGGGTACCGGACAGGTATCCGGTATCGGCGATGCGCCATATTTCGGCTCCGCCCACTTGATAAAGTGATCCCCTCTGTGTGCGAGGGACGAGGCAAAATAGCCTTTTCCACAGCTCGAAGTGAGCCTCACAGCCTAGGAACAACTCGCAAAGAGCAACATAGCCGGCGATATGTAGAATGGAGGCAGGGGTGAAATTGTGTAATTGGAGGCCATAGAACTCCAGGAGCCCGTGGAGGAACGGATGAATTGGAAATCCGAGTCCCCTTAGTAAATAAGGAACAAGGCAGACCCGTTCCCCCATGGAGGGATAGGGAAAGCTCTCCGCTTGCTCCCCGCCATTGTAGGTGGCAAGCCCGGCTCGAACAGGCACCATATACGCCGGAGGGAGAAATCCCTTGGTCTGCAGTTTGACCAATCGACTGTGTGGGACTGAACACCTCTCCTAATCACCGGGCTTAGGGCTACGGGGGTGGGAGGAGGAGCTGCGGAGGTCGGCCATGCTGGAATGGATCTTTCCGAAATGCGCTCTAATGGATTCTTGCTGAGGGGAGGATGGTGTGGATCGGATCTAAGAATCCCTATCCCTTTAACAGACAATTTATTTATCTGGTTAGGGGGGCAAATGTAAAAATGCCCTGACGCCTTGTATTCATTCAACGCATGGGAGATAGCCCTTATTGGGAACAGAAGCCAAGAGATTCAACATTTATGGGGCCGGACACCGCTTACAAACACTTGGAAATTGGGGAAGAACCCGCCTTGCAATGCCGAAGACAATACTGCGCGCCGGACTCATCGTCATTGAAACCTGGTTCGGGGGCTACTGAGGGAGTCCAGGATTAGGGGGTATCCGGACAGCCGGATTATATCCTTTGGCCGGACTGTTGGACTATGAAGATACAAGATTGAAGACTTCGTCTCGTGTTCGGATGGGACTCTACTTGGCGTGGAAGGCAAGCTAGGCAATATAGATATGTATATTTCCTCCTTTGTAACCGACCTTATGTAACCCTAGCCCCCTCCGGTGTCTATATAAACCGGAGGATTTTAGTCCGTAGGACGCAATAACATACAATCATACCATAGGCTAGCTTCTAGGGTTTAGCCTCCACGATCTCATGGTAGATCAACTCTTGTAATACCCATATCATCAAGAATAAATCAAGCAGGACGTAGGGTTTTACCTCCATCAAGAGGGCCCGAACCTGGGTAAAACATCGTGTTCCCTGCCTCCTGTTACCATCCGCCTAAGATGCATAGTTCGGGAACCCCTACCCGAGATCCACCGGTTTTGACACCGACAACCACCAAGCTAGAAGCCAAGAACATCGGGGAGACCATCTTCAAGCTTCACGAGAAAATCGAGCATCTCCAAGCCCAGATCTATGACCTACAAAACCAAAACCGTGAGTATGAATATAGATTCAAGAGGATGAGTTTGGCTGCAGATTCAAGGATTCTGGAGACTCGATCATCCTTCTATGATGGTGAGCCTATGCCTTGGAAGATGGACGACAAGCCTACATCATCAACAACTCTATCATCACCACCGTCGAGGAAGGAGACATAAACACATGGGTATGGGCACTCCCCTTGGCAACTGCCAAGCTTGGGGGAGTGCCCCGATATCGTATCACCATCACACTTTTATCTTTACCATTTTTCTTAGTTCGATCCTTTTGGTAATATCTTGACCTAGTAGAATAAAGTTTTAGTATGATCTAGTTTTGAGTTTTGCTTTATGATCCTTCTATGTAATCAAGTATGTGAGCTATATATAATGAAGATTAGTGTTGAGTCAAGGGCTTTGCCATCTTGCTATGATCTTGAGGGAATAAAATAAAGTAAAAGAGAAAGAATAAAAAGAATTAAAGAGATCATATGGATCTTATGGAGAGTAATGACTTCACATATAAAAGTATGATGAATAAAAGTTGCAGAGAGTTGACAAACATAGTTTTGGTCATCGTTGCAATTAATAGGAAGTAGTAAAGAAAGAGAGGTTTTCACATATAAATATACTATCTTGGACATCTTTTATGATTGTGAGCACTCATTAAAATATGACATGCTAAAGAGTTGATGTTGGACAAGGAAGACAACGTAATGGGTTATGTTTTCTTACATCTGAAATAAATTATATTGTCATGGATCATCCAACAAGTTGAGCTTGCCTTTCCCTCTCATGCTAGCCAAATTCTTTGTACCAAGTAGAGATACTACTTGTGCTTCCAAATATCCTTAAACCCAGTTTTGCCATGAGAGTCCACCATACCTACCTATGGATTGAGTAAGATCCTTCAAGTAAGTTGTCATTGTTGCAAGCAATAAAAATTGCTCTCTAAATGTGTATGACTTATTAGTGTGGAGAAAATAAGCTTTATACGATCTTGTGATGTGGAAGAAATAAAAGTGACAGTCTGCATAATAAAGGTCCATATCACAAGTGGCAATATAAAGTGACGTTCTTTCGCATTAAGATTTTGTGCATCCAACCATAAAAGCACATGACAACCTCTGCTTCCCTCTGCGAAGGGCCTATCTTTTATTCTTGTCTTATACTTCATGCAAGAGTATGGTGACCTTCACCTTTCCTTTTTACATTTTATCCTTTGGCAAGCACAATGTGATGGAAAGATCTTGATATATATATATATATATATATATATATATATAATATTGTATGTGAGTTTTCATGAACTATTATAACATCAACATATATATATTCCCCGTGGCCCCTAGCCCCTATCTCATTGAGCGCCCGAACGCGCCACCGCCCGTGCTCGTCGCCGGCGTACCTCCGGTGACCAAATGGTCACGGGTGTGCGCCCAGCAGCTTCGCCGCACCATGTAGAACCTGCCCAGCCTCTTCATTTGCTCCGTAGCACGCTGTTTTGCCATCGCCGTCTGATACGTCCATTTTGCATCATGCTTTTATATCAATATTTATTGCATTATGGGCTATTATTACACATTATGTCATAATACTTATGCCTATTCCCTCTTATCTTACAAGGTTTACATGAAGAGGGAGAATGCTAGCAGCTGGAATTCTGGGTTGGAAAAGGAGCAAATATTAGAAACCTATTCTGCACAGCTCCAAAAGTCTTGAAACTTCACGGAAGCTATTTCCAGAATATATAAAAAACACTAAGCGCAAGAAGTTCCAGAGGGGGGCCACACCCTGGGTGTGCCCCCCTGCCTCGTGGGCCCCCTGGTTGCCCTCCGATGCCCATCTTCTGCTATATGGAGTCTTTCATCGAGGAAAAAAATCAGAAGCAAGCTTTCGGGACGAGACACTGCTGCCACGAGGCGGAACCTTGGCGGAACCAATCTAGGGCTCCGGCAAAGCTGTTCTGTCGGGGAAACTTCCCTCCAGGAGGGGGAAATCATCACCATCGCCATCACCAACGATCCTCTCATCGGGAGGGGGTCAATCTCCATCAACATCTTCACCAGCACCATCTCATCTCAAACCCTAGTTCATCTCTTTTATCCAATCTTTGTATCCAAACCTCAGATTGGTACCTGTGGGTTGCAGTAGTGTTGATTACTCCTTGTAGTTGATGCTAGTTGGTTTACTTCGTGGAAGATCATATGTTCAAATCCACTATGCATATTTATACCCCTCTGATTATGAACATGAATATGCTTTGTGAGTAGTTACGTTTGTTCCTGAGGACATGGGAGAAGTCTTGCTATAAGTAGTCATGTGAATTTGGTATTCGTTCGATATTTTGATGAGATGTATGTTGTCTTTCCTCTAGTGGTGTCATATGAAGGTCGACTACATGACACTTCACCATTGTTTGGGCCTAGAGGAGGGCATTGGGAAGTAATAAGTAGATGATGGGTTGCTAGAGTGACAGAAGCTTAAACCCTAGTTTATGCGTTGCTTCGTAAGGGGCTGATTTGGATCCGCATGTCATTGACTCATAGGCCGGTGCACTAAGCCACTAAAGCTCAGTCCCGTGGGCATTGAGAGGGAAATGTAACTCCTGCGGCAGACCTTGTGGTGCTCCCGTAGTACGAGCTCATGCCAAACCTGGAATTTGTTTCTTACTACTACCAACTAGTAAGGTACACATGCATTGCACGTGTGAGATTTGGTAACCAAATCTCTATTCTCTACTCTTATAAAAAACAGAGTTGGTAATGATGGTGTGACTGCCATCCTGCAATATAGGACGTCCGATTTATATCTGACGGATATGAAGGAAACTATGGAAATTTTGCAAAAAGATACCCACACCCCTCTCCACATTTGCAAATAAGGCCTTCTCTTATTTATCCTTTCCTCCCACAACATAAACTACTCATACAAATGCATCTTGATTTTTTGTGCAATGCATGGGCATCTTGCTAGTTATGAATAAATAAGAGCAAGTACAATAGAGCTGAGTCATCTAGCTATAAGAAATAAACTAGCATATTCTTGCTTAGTTGGAGGAAAGAAAAGAGGAGAGAGAAGGTAAGCAGGATCTTGGTGAAGAGCCAGCTCTAGCACGTGCTCCTAGGCACTTTTGTGAGAGTGAAAGGTGGGCCATATAATAAAAGGTAGTACACTCTTCTAATCAACTATTGTACGTATTGGCTATAAGATGGGCTATATATGACATAGCAATGGCTTATAGTTAGCAGTTGGATATACTATTAACTATGCTCTAACACTCTACCAACGAGCCCCATCAGACACCAAATTTCTTGGCTTCCGTGCTACAGCTAGATCTTCCCCTCGTTTCTGTTTTCCATCCTGGCGGCGGGCATGGTGCGGTTTGCCAATAGTCGGTTTTCTCAACAGCGGTCCCACATGAAAGTGAAAATGCTAGGCAACACGCCTTCCCTAGCTATGTGGCATGCCGGACGGGCCGTGGAGTACTCCCGATTCCTGGACGTGTGGGGGTGCAACGCAAACGCGACATGCCTTTTCCTTTTCCTGGCAATGTGCCCATGTGTTGCGATGGATCCAAAGTAGTAGAATAGTAGTACTTGTTCACAAACTTGAAAGAAATCACTCTTGTTTTGATATACTCCTAATATATTACTTTTCACTCAAAATATATTTCTCAAGCTGTTTTGATGAGGTGAGGGAGGGATGTGGTTGCTTTCAAGATAATAAGGGTTTTTCTGCAAATTGGAGCAGAGAAGTGGGCTATTGTTGCAAAACTTCCACAACTTACCTCACAGTCGTTAGATGCAGATCTAATCGTCAGAAACAAAGGATGGCATACACACCACCATCACCAACTGAGTCTTTTATAGGAGTAGGAGTAGAGAAAAATGTATAAATTGTAACATTTGGTTCTACTCCTTGGCACGATCAATATATGGAAATAGCGATTGGAAACGCTAGGGCGGGGCTATTTCCGCCAGATAAGCAGGGTACACAGTAGCTAGGTTGGCGCATCGTCGGTTTGGTCACATGCGGTCCGACATGTTCTAGTGTTTCTAGCAAGATGCCCATGCGTTGCACGAAGTTGATGGAAAAGGTAAGCAAACTTATAAATTGATGGATGGAGTATTAGTTACAGTGATGAATAAAATCAAAGGGACCGCACATGTTGGTATTGACTGGAACGAGAATGCAATAGCACAATAAGAATTAAGGCCACGATGATGCGATCATAGTTGTGGCTACAGGAGGCAAGAAGAAAGATGCATCCATCAATGTACGACCTCCTCCTCAACTTAGTGTGCTGGGCCATCGAGTGGTGGCTAAGGAGCAGCGGCTTTTGTGGCGAGGTCAAGGTGGTTCTCAGCAAAGGCATCCAAGGCTTCCAGCCGGTTGAGGAAGGCCAACATCGTAGCGTCCTCAATGGCCTTGTAGATACCTATGTACATGATTTGCTCGTACACGTGGATGTGTAGGTCGATGAATTCTTGCAGGGCGAGGTGCCTCGCGGCGAGCGTGACCTCCAGGTGGACATTCTTCGTGGCGTCGGCGGGCAGTCGCTGGGCCACCAGTGCTTGAAAGAGGTTCCGGCCATGGAGGCCGATTAGGGTGGCAGGCAATGAGGATCCCGGGCGCGCAGGCTGGAGGAGTACGACGATGTTGTCCCCGAGCTTCTTGAGGATGGTGAACTTGTTGGTGGTGGAAACGATCATCTGGTCCAATTGAGAGTCGTAGTTGGCGTTGACGGCGGCCATCCACCAGCCGGTCGCGAACACCGTCTGGAGACGATCCTTGGCACCATGCCGCAGGCCGACGTCGTGGACCATCTGGCACAGCCGCTGGCCGCTCGCACGCATCGCTGCCATGGGTTTGGAGTGAGCACTTTTGCGCTTAGTGTAGGTGCTTAGGCAAATGCTTAGGTGCGTACGATGTGGTAGATGCATTGGAATGGAGGGGCGCCTTTATATGAGTGCAAACTGCATTGCATTCACATCGTGCAGCTTCTTTTCCCGGTCCTCCTGCCATTACTTCCCTCATGCATTCACGATGCTAACTGAAGGAGGATGCATCATTGGCCGTTCAACATTTTGGGAACCGCCACCCCTCCCTCGTCTGCATTAAAGCTGTATCGAGAACTGCGCTGCCCGCTGTCAAATCGAATAGTACTGCGCCGCCCGCTGCACAGCCAGTTGAACACGCCTCCTCGCCTCCATCAAACCCCTCCGTTAAACCTGCATGCAAACCAAGAAACCTACTCCGGCCACACGTTCGTTCATGAGTGGACTGGAATTAAACGCAACACCGGCCGACCTCCTCCCGTCCGCCCTCAGTTTAAATGAGGCCAGACACCGACCAAGTGTAACGTAACAGATGTAACATTCCATAATTGTAACTCCAACTCTTGCCATTTCCGACTATGTTATATGTTATATCCTTCGTGGTTGGGTTTTGTCCTTGTTTTGCATTTTTTTCATGTCACGCATTTCATCTCATGTCATCATGTGCATCTCAATTGCATTCGTGTTTGTCTCATGCATCCGGTGTTTTTCCCCGTTGTCCGTTTCGGGATCTGACACTCACACATGCACCTGTTGCACCTCTCGGATCTCGTTTTGTGAGCGGGCAAAAAACATTCTCGGAATGGGCCGAGATTTGTCAAGTGACCTTGGTACATCACCGGTAGGCTGCCTGTCAAATTTCGTTCCATTTGGAGGTTGTTTGATACCCCAACGGTTAACCGTGTAACCGCTGAAACCCCTCTCTCTTTGCAGCCCAACACCCCTCCACAACAGCCCACTAGCCCATCTAAGCCCCCTCCATGCTCTCCGTCATTGGATCACGACCGTGTGGGCGAAAACCGCACCTCAATGGCCCTCTCCTAGCTCCCAGAATCTATAAATAGGCCTTCCCCTCCGCAATTCACGGGCAAGCCCTAGTTCCATTTTCTCCCTCCGTGTCAGACACGTCCGCCGGTGTCGGACGCGTCCAGCCACCGCCTTGGACCAACCACACGCTGCCATATCACCCCACGCCGCCCGCGCGGCCTGCCGGGCCCAGGCAGGGCCCTCCCGGCCCGGGTCGCCGCCGTCGCCCCTCCTGCGGGCGCCCGAGCCTCGCGCGCGCGCCCCCACCGCCGCAGTGCTCCACAGCCACCGCGCCTTCGCCTCCCTCTCGCCCCGTGCCGGATGCGGTTCATCATGTAACAGTCATAACATAGGGTGACACAGAACTAGCTCCAATTCATCAATGTAATGTAGGCATGTATTCCGTATATAATCATACGTGCTTATGGAAAAGAACTTGCATGCCATCTTTTGTCCTACCCTCCCGTGGCAGCGGGGTCCTATTGGAAACTAAGGGATATTAAGGCCTCCTTTTAATAGAGAACCGGAACAAAGCATTAGCACATAGTGAATGCATGAACTCCTAAAACTAGGGTCATCACCAGGAGTGGTCCCGATTATTGTCACTTCGGGGTTGCCGGATCATAACACATAGTAGGTGACTATAGACTTGCAAGATAGGATCAAGAACTCACATATATTCATGAAAACACAATAGGTTCAGATCTGAAATCATGGCACTCGGGCCCTAGTGACAAGCATTAAGCATAGCAAAGTCATAGCAACATCAATCTCAGAACATAATGGATACTAGGGATCAAACCCTAACAAAAATAACTCGATTACATGATAAATCTCATCCAACCCATCACCGTCCAGCAAGCCTATGATGCAATTACTCACGCACGACGGTGAGCATCATGAAATTGGTGATGGAGGATGGTTGATGATGACGACAGCGACGAATCCCCCTCTCCGGAGCCCCGAACAGACTCTAGATCAGCCCTCCCGAGAGGTTTTAGGGCTTGGCGGCGGCTCCGTATCGTAAAACGCAATGATTTCTTCTCTCTGATTTTTTCTCTCCGAAAGCAAATATATAGAGTTGGAGTTGGCGTCGGAGGGTCAACAGGGGGCCCACGAGGTAGGGGGCGCGCCCTAGGGGGGGCACCCCCCACCCTCGTGGAAAGGGTGTGGATTTTTTTATTTTTTCTAAGACCTCCCGTGGAGTTTCAGGTCATTCCGAGAATATTTGTTTTTTGCACATAAAACAACATCATGGTAATTCTGTTGAAAACAACGTCAGTCCGGGTTTGTTCCATTCAAATCATACAAGTTAGAGTCCAAAACAAGGGCAAAGGTGTTTGGAAAAGTAGATACGACGGAGACGTATCAACTCCCCAAGCTTAAACCCTTGCTTGTCCTCAAGCAATTCAGTTGACAAACTGAAAGAAAGAAAGAAAAACTTTTACAAACTCTGTTTGCTCTTGATGTTGTAACTATGTCAAGCCAGCATTCAAGTTTTCAGCATAGATCATAACTAACCACACTTGCAATAATTCTCAAGTCTCATCATTACTCATATCAATAGCATAATCAACTAGCAAGTCATAATAATAAATCTCGGATGACAACACTTTCTCAAAACAATCATAATATGATATAACAATATGGTATCTCGCTAGCCCTTTCTGAGACCGCAAAACATAAATGTAGAGCACCTTTAAAGATCAAGGACTGACTAGACATTGTAATTCATGGTAAAAGAGATCCAATCATAGTCATACCCAACATAAATTAACAGTGATGAATGCAAATGACGGCTGTGCTCTCCAGCTAGTGCTTTTTAATAAGAGGGTGATGACTCAGCATAAAAGTAAATGGATAGGCCCTTCGCAGAGGGAAGCAGGGATTTGTAGAGGTGCTAGAGCTCGGTTTTGAAATAGAGATAAATTGTATTTTGAGCGGTATACTTTCATTGTCAATGTAGCAACTAAGAGATGGCGATATCTTCCATGCTAAACACATTATAGGCGGTTCCCAAACAGAATGGTAAAGTTTATACTCCCCCTCCACCAACAAGCATCAATCCATGGCTTGCTCGAAACAACGAGTGCCTCTAACATACATCAGGTCCTAGGGGGAGTTTTGTTTGTAATTAATTTTGATTTAGTTTGCATAAAGCATGGGCCTGGGCATCCCGGTGACCAGCCATTTTCTTGTGAGTGAGGAGCGGAGTCCACTCCTCTTGAGAATAACCCGCCTAACACGGAAGATAAGGACAACCTTTGTTGATACATGAGCTATTCGAGCATACAAAACAGAATGTTTATTTGAAGGTTTAGAGTTTGGCACATACAAATTTACTTGGAGGCAGGTAGTTACCGCATATAGGAAGGTATAGTGGACTCATCTGGAATAACTTTGGGGTTTAAGGGATTGGATGCACAAGCAGTATTCCCGCTTAGTACAGGTGAAGGCTAGCAAAAGACTGGGAAGCGACCAACTAGAGAGCGACAACAGCCATGTACATGCATTAAAATTAATAAACATTGGATGCAAGCATGAGTAGGATATAATTCACCATGAACATAAATATCGTGAAGGCTATGTTGATTTTGTTTCAACTACATGCGTGAACATGTGCCAAGTCAAGTCACTTAAATCATTCAAAGGAGGATACCACCCCATCATACCACATCATAATCATCTCAATAGCATGTTGGCATACAAGGTAAATCATTATAACTCATAGCTAATCAAGCATGGCACAAGCAACTCTAATCTCTAATTGTCATTGCAAACATGTTTATTCATAATAAGCCGAATCAAGAACGATGAGCTCATCAAATTTACAAAAACAAAAGAGGTTGAGTTCATACCAGCTTTTCTCATCTCAGTCAGTCCATCATATATCATCATAATTGCCTTTCACTTGCACGACCGAACGATGTACATAATAATAAGAGTGCACATGCATTGGACTAAGCTAGAATCTGCGAGTCATTCAATAAACAGGAGAAGACAAAGCAATATGGGCTCTTGGTTAAATCAACAATAATGCATATAAGAGCCACTTTAACAATTTAATTATGGTCTTCTCCTACTGACCCCCAAAGAAAAGGAAAGAAATAAAACTATTTACACGGGAAAGCTCCCAACAAGCAGAAGAAGAACGGGAAATATTTTTGGGTTTTCTTTTTAGTTATTACTACTACAGCAGAAAAATAAACTGCTACTAATTTTTTTTGGTTTTCTTAAAGTTCAACAAACACACAAGAAGAAAGCAGGAAAAGGAAAATAAACTAGCATGGATATTACAGTGAAAAAGTATGAGCACCAACATCTAGCATTGAGTGTGTGTGAGCATAAATGTAATGTCGGTGAGAAATACGTACTCCCCCAAGCTTAGGCTTTTGGCCTAAGTTGGTCTATGGCCATGGCTGGCCTGGCGGATATCCATAATAATAGTTGTTGGGGTCGTACTGTGATGAGGAGGAATAGCTGGGATCATACTGATGTGCAGCGGTTATCGCCTGCTGAGCTGCGGCGTGGAGTCGAGCTGCCTCCGCTCTCCTCTCATACTCTTCTGCCTCCTCTCTGGTAATAACATATCTTCCTTTTGTCTGTGAATCAAAGAAGGCGGGAGCAGGGAGAGTAATACGGAAAACACGTAGTTTATAAAAAATTAAGCGATATAAGAGAGGTGATTCAGGCCTCTCAACAAACTGGTGCGAAGCCATAGAGTTATAATCTAAATATGCAGGAGGCAACTCCATATCACCCTCACGAATGTCTATCTCAAGAAAATGAGCTAAGCGGGTTGCATAAATTCCTCCAAAGAAATCTCCATTATGTCTATTATGATGCAACCTACGAGCTACAATGGCTCCCATATGATAAGATTGGTCTCCTAACACAGCACTCCTAAGAATGCTAAGATCAGGGACACACATGTGGCATGCTTCATCCTTAGCATTTATGCATCTACCGATGAAGAGAGAAAAATAATGTATAGCAGGAAAGTGAATGCTCCCTATGGTAGCCTGTGTTATATCTCTAGATTCCCCCACAGTTATACTAGCAAGAAAGTTTCTAAATTCAGATTTAGGGGGATCCCTAACACTACCCCATGATGGAAGTTTGCATGCAAGAGTGAAATCCTCTAGGTCCGTGGTATAAGATTTGTCATAAAGATCAAACATGACCGAAGGAGAATTACGTGAAGATGAATACTCAAACCTCCTCACAAATGAACTTGTGATATCATGATACTGGTGGCATTTGTTAGCCTCAAAATCCTCAAGACCGGCATTGCGCAAATATGCTTTGAATTCTTCTTTAATTCCCGCACGGTCCATAAAATTTTCCGACGGCCATTCGCAAGGCCGTACTGGAGCGTCTCTTGGTGGATCCTCATCAGCATCGCGCATAGCAATCCTAGGTCCTTGCTTCTTAGAGGAACCAACTTGGAACATCTTCCTAAACATATTGTTTTTCTCTGAAAAATTCAGAAATTTTAGTAACTTCAAACAAAAATGAACCAACTTCACTAAAACTGATAGTAACTACTCCTACAAGTGCCTAGAGCCTATATCAAGCATTAGAACTACTTGGAACCATATAAATTTGACATGCAAGCTCAAGAACATGGTCACCTATGCATCACAAATTTGCAATGAATAAAGCACTAGAACAAAAACTAATTGGACCAATGGAGGAGTCACATACCAAGGAACAATCTCCCCAAGCAGTTTTGCGAGAGGTGCTTTGAGCAAGGAGATCGAAAATCGCAGCAAAAGTGGCTGGAACTCGTGCTTGAGTTGATTTTTCGGGTTTGTGTGAGATAGAGGAAGAAGATGGGTGCTGGGATAAGTGGAGGAGGGCCACCGTGGGCCCACGAGGCAGGGGGGCGCGCCCTATAGGGGGGCGCCCACCACCCTCGTGGCCAGGTGGCAACTCCTCCCGCGGTAATTTTTGCACAGTAAATCTTCATATATTCTCGAAAAAATCATATTAAATTGGCATGGCATTTTGAGGACTTTTATTTTCGGGATATTTTTATATTGCACGGATAAGTCAGGAAATAGACAGAAAAATACTTTTTTTTTACTTTATTTAATATAAATAACAGAAAATATAGAGAGGGTACAGAAGTTTGTGCTTCTAGTTTCATCCATCTCATGCTCATCAAAAAGAATCCACTAACAAGGTTGATCAAGTCTTGTTAACAAACTCATTCCGATAATCATGAAACCGGAGAAATTTCGAATAACACTAAGTTACCTCAACGAGGATATGCACATCCCCAATAATAAGAACATCATATTTCTTTTTGACAGTAGGAAGAGGAAATTCAAAACCTCCAAATATAATTGATGGAATTTTTCCAATAGAATTGATACTATGAACTTGAGGTTATTTCCTTGGAAAGTGTACCGTATGCTCATTACCATTAACATGAAAAGTGACATTGCCTTTGTTGCAATCAATAACAGCCCCTGCAGTATTAAGAAAAGGTCTTCCAAGAATTATAGACATACTATCATCCTTGGGAATATCAAGAATAACAAAGTCCGTTAAAATAGTAACGTTTGCAACCATAACGGGCACATCCTCACAGATGCCGGCAGGTATATCAGTTGATTTATCAGCCATTTGCAAAGATATTTCGGTAGGTGTCAGCTTATTCAAGTCAAGTCTACGATATAAAGAGAGAGGCATAACACTAACACCGGCTCCAAGATCACATAAAGCAGTTTTAATATAATTTCTTTTAATGGAGCAAGGTATAGTAGGTACTCCGGGGTCTCCAAGTTTCTTTGGTATTCCACCCTTAAAAGTATAATTAGTAAGCATGGTGGAAATTTCAGCTTCCGGTATCTTTCTTTTATTAGTAATGATATCTTTCATATATTTAGCATAAGGGTTTGTTTTGAGCACATCAGTTAATCTCATACGCAAAAAGATAGGCCTAATCATTTCAGCAAAGCGCTCAAAATCCTCATCATCCTTTTTCTTGGATGGTTTTGAAGGAAAAGGCATGGGTTTCTGAATCCAAGGTTCTCTTTCTTTACCATGTTTCCTAGCAACAAAGTCTCTTTTATCATAACATTGATTCTTTGATTGTGGGTTATCAAGATCAACAACAGGTTCAATTTCTACATCATTATCATTACTAGGTTGATCATCATCATGAACATCATCATTAATACTTTTACTAGGTTCATGCTCATTACCAGCTTGTGTTTCAGCATCAGACATAGATATATCATTTGGATTATCAGGTGGTTCAGCAATAGGTTCACTAGAAGTTTGCACAGTTCTATCATTTTTCTTCTTCTTCTTTTTAGAAGAACTAGGAACATCAATATTATTTCTATGAGAATCTTGCTCGATTCTCTTAGGGTGGCCTTCAGGATACAAAGGTTCCCGAGTCATTCTACCAGTTCTAGTAGCCACTCTAACAACATAATCATTTTTCTTACTATTCATTTCATCAAGCACTTCTTTTTGAGCTTTAAGTACTTGTTCTACTTGGGTGGTAACCATAGAAGCATGTTTGCTAACAAGTTTAAGTTCACCTTTAATATCAGTCATATAATCACCCAAGCGTCTAATCATATAAGCATTTTCTTTTAATTGTCTACCAAAATAAGCATTGAAGTCGTCTTGCTTAAACATAAAGTTATCAAACTCATCCAAGCACTCACTAGCAATTTTAGTAGGAGGGACTTCGGCTTTATCATATCTATAGAGAGAATTTACCTTTACTACCTGTGTCATGATATCAGAATCAGGAGGTTCTTCAGTAAATAAATAATTGAGATCATAAGTTTCTTGAACAGGCGGTGAATTAAGACCATGTATTTCTTCAATAGGAGGTAAATTCTTAACGTCTTCAATTTTAATACCTTTTTCTTTCATAGATTTCTTTGCCTCTTGCATATCTTCGGGACTGAGAAATAAAACACCTCTCTTCTTCGAAGTTGGTTTAGGAATAGGCTCAGTAATTGGAGCAGGAGTTGGCTCGGGATCTGGCTCAGGAGGTTCCCAATTACTTTCATTTGTCAACATATTATTCAATAGAATTTCAGCTTCATCCGGTGTTGTTTCCCTGAAAAGAGAACCAGCACAATTATGCAGGTAATCTCTGGAAGCATCGGTTAGTCCATTATAAAAGATATCAAGTATTTCAGGTTTCTTAAGAGGATGATCAGGCAAAGCATTAAGTAACTTGAGAATCCTCCCCCAAGCTTGTGGGAGGCTCTCTTCTTTAATTTGCACAAAGTTGTATATTTCCCTCAAAGCGGCTTGTTTCTTATGAGCAGGGAAGTATTTAGCAGAGAAGTAATAAATCATATCCTAGGGACTATGCACACAACCAGGATCAAGAGAATTAAACCATATCTTAGCATCGCCCTTTAATGAGAATGGAAATATTTTGAGTAAATAGAGGTAACATGATCTCTCATTATTAGTGAACAGGGCAGCTATATCATTTAATTTAGTAAGATGTGCCACAACAGTTTCAGATTCATAGCCATAAAATGGATCAGATTCAACCAAAGTAATTATATCAGGATCAACAGAGAATTCTTAATCTTTATCAGGAACACATATAGGTGAAGTAGCAAAAGCAGGATCGGGTCTCATTCTATCTCTTAGTGATTCTTTGTTCCATTTCATTAATAACCTCTTAAGCTCATATCTATCTTTGCAAGCAGAAATAGCAGCAGAAGATTCCCTATCAAAAAGATAACCTTTAGGAATAACATGCATATTTTCATCATCACTCTCATCATCGTATTTAGATTCAATAATTTCTTTTTCTCTAGCCCTAGCAATTTGTTCATCAAGAAATTCACTAAGGGGAACAATAGTATCAGGCATAGAAGCAGTTTCATCATAAGTATCATGCATAGCAGAAGTGGCATCATCAATAACATGCGACATATCAGAACGAATAGCAGAAGCAGGTGCAGGTGTCGCAAACTTACTCATAACAGAAGGTGAATCAAGTGCAGAGCTAGATGGCAGTTCCTTACCTCCCCTCGTAGTTGAGGGATAGATCTTGGTTTTTGGATCTCTCAAGTTCTTCATAGTGTCCAACAGATATAAATCCCAAGTGACTCAAAGAATAGAGCTATGCTCCCCGGCAACGGCGCCAGAAATTTGTCTTGATAACCCACAAGTATAGGGGATCACAACAGCTTTCAAGGGTAGAGTATTCAACCCAAATTTATTGATTCGACACAAGGGGAGCCAAAGAATATTCTCAAGTATTAGCAGCTGAGTTGTCAATTCAACCACACCTGGAAACTTAGTATCTGCAGCAAAGTGTTTAGTAGCAAAGTAATATGATAGTGGAGGTAGCGGCAACAAAAGTAAAGACAACAAAAGTAATGTTTTTGGTATTTTGTAGTGATTGTAACAGTAGCAACGGAAAAGTAAATAAACGTAAACCAGTATATGGAAAACTCGTAGGCACCGGATCAATGATGGATAATTATGCCGGATGCGGTTCATCATGTAACAGTCATAACATAGGGTGAGACAGAACTAGCTCCAATTCATCAATGTAATGTAGGCATGTATTCCGTATATAGTCATACGTGCTTATGGAAAAGAACTTGCATGACATCTTTTGTCCTACCCTCCCGTGGCAGCGGGGTCCTATTGGAAACTAAGGGATATCAAGGCCTCCTTTTAATAGAGAACCGGAACAAAGCATTAGCAAATAGTGAATACATGAACTCCTCAAACTATGGTCATCACCGGGAGTGGTCCCGATTATTGTCACTTCGGGGTTGCCGGATCATAACACATAGTAGGTGACTATGGACTTGCAAGATAGGATCAAGAACTCACATATATTCATGAAAACATAATAGGTTCAGATCTGAAATCATGGCACTCGGGCCCTAGTGACAAGCATTAATCATAGCAAAGTCATAGCAACATCAATCTCAGAACATAATGGATACTAGGGATCAAACCCTAACAAAGCTAACTCGATTACATGATAAATCTCATCCAACCCATCACCGTCCAGCAAGCCTACGATGCAATTACTCATGCACGGCGGTGAGCATCATGAAATTGGTGATGGAGGATGGTTGATGACGACGACGACGAATCCCCCTCTCCGGAGCCCCGAATGGACTCCAGATCAGCCCTCCCGAGAGGTTTTAGGGCTTGGCGGTGGCTCCGTATCATAAAACGCAATGATTTCTTCTCTCTGTTTTTTTCTCTCCAAAAGCAAATATATAGAGTTGGAGTTGGCGTCGGAGGGTCAACAGGGGGCCCACGAGGTAGGGGGCGCGCCCTAGGGGGGGCGCCCCCCACCCTCGTGGAAAGGGTGTGGGCCCCCTGGTCTTCATATTTGGTGAGGATTTTTTATTATTTTTTCTAAGACCTCCCGTGGAGTTTCAGGTCATTCCGAGAATATTTGTTTTCTGCACATAAAACAACATCATGGTAATTCTGCTGAAAACAACGTCAGTCCGGGTTATTTCCATTCAAATCAAACAAGTTAGAGTCCAAAACAAGGGCAAAAGTGTTTGGAAAAGTAGATACGATAGAGAGGTATCACCTCGCCGCGTCGCCACCTCGCCGCTCTGCCGCGCGCGCCTCTCGCTGCCCGCACGCGCCATCGTCGGAGTCCCATCGCCGGCCTCTCCTCCGGCCAGATCCGCACGGGGAACAGCCGGATCTGCCGCCCCCGAGTGTCGATGTCAAAACCGGCGGATCTCGGGTAGGGGGTCCCGAACTGTGCATCTAAGGTCGATGGTAATAGGAGACAAGGGACAGGATGTTTACCCAGGTTCAGGCCCTCTCTATGGAGGTAATTCCCTACTTCCTGCTTGATTGATCTTGATGAATATGTGTATTACAAGAGTTGATCTACCACGAGATCGTAATGGCTAAAACACTAGAAGTCTAGCCTATATGATTATGATTGCCTCTACGGACTAAACCCTCCGGTTTATATAGACACCGGAGGGGACAAGGGTTGTACAAAGTTGGTTATAGAGAAAGGAATCTTCATATCCGAACGCCAAGCTTGCCATCCACGCCAAGGAGAGTCCCATCCGGACAGGGGAGAGAGTCTTCGGTCTTATATCTTCACAGCCCATCAGTCCGGCCCATGTCCAACAGGCCGGACGCCCGAGGACCCCTTAGTCCAGGACTCCCTCAGTAGCCCCTAAACTAGGCTTCAATGACGAGGTGTCCGGCGTGCAGATTGTCTTCCGCATTGCAAGGCGGGTTCCTCCTCCGAATACTTCAAAATAGCTTTCGAACACAAAGAATGTGTCCGGCTCTGCAAAACAAGTACCACGCACAACCGCATAGAGTATAATATTTCATGAGCCCAATCTACTGACAACTTTTCGTAATGTGATGCCACGTCACCACCCTGTCATTATTTCGAACCGTGTTTCGGCCTGCCGCTCCATGTTTTGAGATGTGGTTTTATTGGCACGTCTTGTCAAAGCAGAGATCGTGTCCCCTTATTACGGGATTCTCATCAATGCGGGCGTGGGTAACCCAATCGTGCCGTCTGCGTGGCTCTTGGGAAATAGGCGAGTTTTAAGGCTAGTGGGGAGGCGCTTGATATTCGCTGCCTTTATAAGGGGATAAGGATTCACCCTCTTTCACCCATGCCTTCTCTCTCTGCCTACCCACTCTCGAGCTCCACCGCCCAAGTTCTCATCTTTTCTGCCTCAAAAAAGCACTACGAGCATGTCCGGATCCGGAGCGCAGGGCAAGTGGATGGTCTCCTCCATCAAGAAGGACATCACCCAGCTCCGGGAGGCCGGATATTTGGCCAAGGAAGTCGCCCATAGGCTTCCGACTCGAGGGACATATCGTCCCTACCTTGGAGCCCCATGAGAGGGTAGTTTTCATCCCCCACTTCGTCCGCGGGTTGGGATTTCCACTCGACCCATTCGTCCACGGAGTTATGTTCTATTATGGGCTAGATTTCCATGATCTAGCCCCAAATTCCATCCTCAACATCTCGGCATTTATTGTCGTGTGCGAGGCTTTCCTCTGCATCCCACCACATTTCGGATTGTGGCTAAAGATCTTCAATGTGAAGCCGAAGGTGGTGGGTGGCCAACACGCAGAGTGCGGAGGCGCCATGGTGAGCAAGATGCCCAACGTCACATGGCCCGAAGGCTCCATCGTAGAGACCGTCGAAGGGTGGCAGCAAATGTGGTTCTATATCATGGAGCCCCATGACGCCACCTGAGCCGCGACTCCCGAATTCAAGTCCGGCGCCCAATGCAGCTCACCTCCTGGCTAGAGAAGGGCATAAATTGGGTTTTGTGAGATGAGCTAACAGTGCTGCAGACGCGCATCTAGCGCATGGTGGACAAGAACGTCAAGCTCGTCAACGTGATTCAGGTGATGCTAGTTCGCCGGATCATTCCATCCTAGAGCCGGGCTTGCCACCTATGGGAGTTCGATCCGGCCGAGCACCAGACCTTGCAACAGTTCTTTGGAACTACGCATGAAGAAATCTGGAAGGTGATCTTCAAGGCCAATGAGACATGGCGGAATACAACCAAGGACCATGGGCACGACCTGGCCCATCCCGCCAGTCCGGTAAGTCTTTCGCATTTCAAGGTGTAACCTTTACTTGCTTTTTCAAAGAAGGAGCCTAAGCCTCCCTGTATATTTTTTCAGGGCTGGACGAAGAAGGTGGAACGGATACAGTTCCGGCTCCGTTGCCCGAGGAACCAGCCATCCCGCTTTTGACGAAGATGCTGGTTCCGGCGCCCTACAAGGCGCCGGAGAAGAAGGCCAAGAAGAAAGCTAAGGGGACCAGAGGCAGCCTCCGTCACAAGGGAACTTCGGACATGGCGTCTGAAGATGCCAAAAATCACTCCTCCGCCGCCGAAGATGATGATGACGAGGAGGAAAGAAATTCTCCCACTGAGGAGGGAAGGAAGAAGAGGGCGGCCTCCACAAATCTGGAGGCAGAGGCGTCCAAGAAGGGGAAGGTATCCCTCGCGGATAACTCCGCATGGGACATCGACAGCAGCCCAAAGCGGCGCCCCCGAGATAAGCCCCTGGCCGAATCATGAGTATCCAAAGACCCCGACGCATTCATATATTAGCCTCTTTGCTTCATGGTTTTAACATGTTGAATCATGCACTTGCAGTCCGGCTCGTTCCGACCTCGAGCGATCCTCATATTCGGGGAATTCGCTAGACCCGAAGGTGATGGACAACGGGTCCCTTCCGGCGGCCTCCTCTCCCAGGGCCATGGATGACACCGAGGTGTTGTCCCGAAGGACCCTAGGCCAAGGAGAGACGCAGGAGGCCGTCCGGGCAGCGCCAGAGGGTGAAACCTCGGCCGCCGGACACATGGGAGAGCGAATCCCCATGAAGACCGGCGATGGGGGACATATCCAATTCAGCCCCTAGCCGAGTACAGCCCTGGAGACCTATATGGCTCCGGAATCTAGCAAGCAGCTTCCTTCGAAAGAAGGAGGTGTGCCCATTCCGCCGGTGACCTCTGTCCAACCAGAGGCACCGGATACTCTACTGGAAGCGCTACGAAGTGATTCTATTGTTGAGGAACACTGTACCCTCATGGGTACGGTGGTTGAGAGGATTCAGTCTACAAAGAGCGGACTGACCGAAGCCTGCACAAGTCTTCTAACAGGCTTTGAGGTAAGCGACACAATTGTATAAAAAGAGTGTCATAGTATAAACAGTAGCCCCTGAGACTCTGTCCGGTGTTCGGAGAAAAGTCGGACAAAGGATCGAGTAATTTTCGCAGGAGACTAACTAAACATGTCTTATGTGAATAAGCAGGCGTCGTTGCTGGCCGCAACCTCTCATGCTGGTGAGGTCTCCAGACTAAATAAGAGTCTGGAGCGGGCCGAGGAAGAGCTCGGCCGTGTAAAAAAGCAACTGGAGGACAATCAAGGTATGCAATGACCTTGTGCATGTCCGGAAAGGATGAATGTTTTTGTGCTGACCACAGTGCTATGATATTTATTAGGGGCGGCGACCGAGGTGGAGGCCCTCAAGAAGGCGCTGGACGAGGCCGAGGAGAGAGCGGCAAAGGAACAAGCCGCCCGTGAAAAGCATGAGGCTAGGGTTGGTGAGGTCCAGCAGGAGCTCCAGGACGTCATGAAGAAATGCGAGTCCTTGGAGTGCAAGAATGCGGACCAAGAGTTCGAACTTGCTAAGGCCCGCCAAAGCGCACAAGAGGCCCGGGTTGAAGCCCAAGGCGCCCTCCAGGAAATCCAAGAGGCCAAGAAAATCATGGCGGGTAAGGCTTTCATTATGCAAAGCAAGTATGTGAAGAAGAGGTATCTCTTACTGACCCGGATTTGGAGTTCTCCAGGGGCGTTTGAGGATCTGCCATGCAGTGTTTCTGACGCTGCAGAATTCTTTTGAGCCGAAGAGGGAGGCTCAACGGAGAAGCTGTTCTGGTCGCAATACCTTGTGCTAGAACATCCGATGCCCTTTAGCGATCAGCTTAAATAGCTGGTCGAGCTGCATAGGGTGGTCGAACTAGCCATGAAGGATTTGATAATCCGGCTATGGCCTGCCGAAGCCATACCCAGCAGCTACTTCAGGCTCGTGAAGTGGCTGGTCGATGCCTGCCCTCGGCTTGATGCCATCAATCGATCGGTCTGCATAGAAGGTGCGCGGATGGCCTTCGCCCGTGTCAAGATACAATGGGCGAAGATGGACACCATCAAGCTCGCGACTGAAGGACCGCCCATAGGCAAGGAGCACCGCACGCCCGAGCGGTATTTTGAAGATGTCCTGAAAGGATCCTGTATTGTAGAAGTGCAGTGTTCAAAAGACACTATATTTGAATGAAATCATTCATATTGTCCCTTCCTGTATTATGAAACAGAGCCATTGTGTAATATAATGCTTGTTATTTGAAGATTTTACCTCCTATGCAGTCGTTTTATTAAATATGAGAGTTGGCCGGTCGTCGGCTTCAACCCCCACGTAGGTAGTATGGGGGTGTTCGGGATGGTATCTAAACACTCTTTATCCAGAAATTTGGTCCTTGAAGGAGGTTTTTAGCGCAATGGACCAAACAATCGGACTATGTGGCTTTATCACCCTCACTTATCCATAGGAGTTTGACAATAGAAATTTAGGTGCAACCCCTAGTATTCATGAGTCCGAACTAGGGTGCTGTAAACACCTGATCGGGTAAAGACCGATTCGTCGCATAATGCAGAAAAAATCACAAAAGATTTGTAACCTCCGAATAGCTGACCGGCTCACGCCACATTGGCTTTCTCTACTGAGGTGCTCATCCAGATAAACCAGGACACAATCGCAGTAGTTCTCCCTTTAATACCTTAGCCGATATAGCGGAATGTAAGGTAGTAAGCATAGGAGCCAGGCAACCCAACTATTGACCAAAGACATGATTCAGAGCCAATGCATGTAATGCTAAATTCGGGGTGCCGAACTATACTGTGAAAAGTGTTCAGACTTTATTGCCGTAGTATGGGGCGCAATGAAGCCCCTGGCGAATTAAGGCGTACCAAAGTGCACGGATGCAATTGATAAGATTATAAAAAATGAAGTAGTAAGCTAGTGCCGCAAAAGTTGGGCCGCAAACTGTTTCCATTATATTAATACGTCAAAGCGTATTTGTACAGGTAGTGCGATAAGCAACATGGCTATTTAACATGCCACAACCAAGGGAGAGCTGCGTGCGGGTCTTGAAAACAGGTAGAGTAATCGTAAAAAAGGCCACCTAGGGGTTCCCTTATATGTCAATGCTCCTTGCCATCTTGGTGTATCTATCCTTCGAAGGGACCGATGATCAGACCATCAGGAAAGGCCTATGGGAAACAAACCTCAAAAGGATGAAAAAGTAAGATGTGAAAGTATGTGTGTCGAGGACTCCAGGGGAGGTCGAGCCATATTATGGACCACAATCTAGTTATGCCTCCGTCTATGCCCATGGTATTTTGAGTGCGTAGTTATGTACGCGCGGTACAAACACCGCCGTTTGGTCGGGACAGGGACGGAGGCTGAATTGCTAGTCGAGCTCTTGATGAGCTGGACTGTCCTACTGCAGAGTAGTCCGGACTCGTTTGACAGTGTCCAGGAGCTTGGCCGCCGAATTAAGGTTCTGCTTGAAAAGGCCACTCTGTACTTCTACTGCTAGGGCAGCGGTGTGCTCCTCGGTATGGAGGGAGCACTTTGTGTTTCCATTAACTGTTATGACATCGTGAGGTCCGAGCATCTTGAGCTTCAGATAAGCATAGTGTGGCACCACATTGAAGCGAGCGAATGCGGTTCGTCCGAGCAGTGCGTGAAAGCCACTGCGGAAAGGGATGATGTCGAAGATCAACTCTTCGCTTCGGAAGTTGTCTGGGGATCCGAAGACAACTTCCAGTGTGATTGAGCCCGTACAGCGGGCCTCTACACTTGGAATAACTCCTTTAAAGGTAGTTTTGGTTGGCTTGATCCTTGATGGATTGATGCCCATTTTGCGCACTGTGTCCTGATAGAGAAGGTTGAGGCTGCTGCCACCGTCCTTGAGGACTCTCTTGAGGTGAAATCCATCAATTATCGGGTCAAGGACTAGTGTGGCTGAACCGCCATGACGGATACTGGTCGGATGGTCTTTGCCGATCGAAGTGATCGGGCAGGACGACCATGGGTTGAATTTTGGGGCGACTGGCTCTACCGCATAGACGTCCCTGAGTGCACGTTTGCGCTCCCTCTTGGGGATATGGGTAGTGTATATCATGTTCACCGTTTTAACCTGAGGGGGAAACTTCTTCTGTCCCCCTATGTTCGGTGGACGGGAGTCCTCGTCATCGTCCTCACTTTGCGGCCCCTCTCCTTGTTCTCGGCATTTAACTTGCCGGCCTGTTTAAAGACCCAACAACTTCTGTTGGTATGATTTGCTAGCTTATCAGGGGTGCCGTGTATCTGACATGGACGATCGAGTATGCGGTTCAAGCTGGATGAGCCCAGATTGTTCCTTTTAAATGGCTTCTTCCGCTAGCCGGACTTGGAGCCGCTGAACCCGGCATTGACCGCTGTGTCATCGGTATGATCACCGTTGCTTCGACGCTTGTGTCTGTTGCGTCGGGGCTTGCCGTTGCTATTTCTAGCTTCAGACGTGCCAGGTTTGCTTGCATTATTATTGCTACGGGCTAGCCAACTATCCTTGCCCGTGCAAAAGCGGGTCATGAGTGCTATGAGGGCTGCCATGGACTTCGACTTTTCTTGGTCGAGGTGTTGGGCGAGCCATTCGTCGCGGATGCTATGCTTAAAGGCTACTAGGGCTTCGGCATCCCGACAGTCGATGATCTGGTTCTTTTTAGTTAAGAACCGAGTCCAGAATTTTCTGGCCGACTCTCCGGGTTGTTGAACTATATGACTCAAGTCATCGGCATCCGAAGGTTAGACATATGTACCTTGGAAGTTATCACAAAAGGCGTCCTCCAAGTCTTCCCAGCTGCCAATGGAGTTTTCAGGCAGGCTGTTCAACCAGTGCTGAGCTGGTCCCTTGAGTTTTAGTGGGAGATATTTGATGGCGTGGAGATCATCACCGCGGGCCATGTGAATATGGAGAAGAAAAATCTTCAATCCATACCGCGGGATCTGTTGTTCCATCGTATGATTCGATGTTCATGGGTCTAAACCCTTCGGGGAATTCATGCCCCATTACTTGATCAGTGAAGCAAAGGGGGTGTGAGATGCCTCTATATCGGGCCACATCGCGACGTAGTTCGGATGAAGTTCGTCTGCGGTATTCGGCCCGGGCGTGATTAGGCTTGTCACGTCTGAATAGATAGCCGTCGGCACATTTCGGGGCACGTTCCCACGATCCGTAGATCGATCTGGTATGTCCTGCTCTACTATCCAGGTCTTGCCACAGGTCGTATATATGTGCTCGAGCTATGATATCTCTACCCTTACGACGAGGTACTACGGGCTGATATTCGGCTTCAGTTGCCACTTTTTCCTGGCCACGTGGTGGCCGGTCGGCCATACTACGCACTGATGGCACGGGCTCCAGCGGCTCGTCATCGAATTGAGGTAGCAATTTGCGCTTCGGGTAACTTTTGGTTGGGCGCTCGAGACCGTATTGCTCGGCTGCCCGGGCATCAGTCCATCTATCGTTGAGCAGATCCTGATCAACTTGAAGCTGTTGCTTCTTCTTCTTCAGACTCCTTGCAGTGGCTATTAGCTGGCGCTTAAAGCGCTCCTGCTCGAGAGCTTCCTCAGGCACGATAAAATCCTCATTGCCGAGGCTCACCTCATCCTCGGAGAGCGGAAGATAATTGTTGTCCTCCGAGTCTTCGTTTACGGCCTGTTCATCAGGGCCGACTCGCCCATCTTCCCGTTCGTCCTGTTCGGAGGTTGGCTCAACGGGGTCTTCATTGTCTTCGGCATCGTCTAGAGTACTATTTTCTCCTGTTCCGGTATTGCTATCTTTTCCACGACGTGACTTAGAGAGGCGCCACTATCGTCGGTGCTTTGGCTATATCTCAGGAGGTTTATCTTCCACTAGGTCTTCTTTGTCATCGCCGTTAACTTCTTTGGGTGTATCCACCATGTATACGTCATATGAGGAGGTGGCCGTCCAGCGCCCGGTAAACGGCGGGTTTTGGGCCTGCTCCTCTTCGGCATCGTCGTCCATACCTTCGATGTGTTCGGAGCCGTAATCGAGCATGTCGGTTAAATCTTCGACAGTGGCTATTAAGTGGGAGGTGGGTGGCAAGCGAAATTCCCCGCCATCAGTCCCCAGTTCAAACCGAATATAGTTTGGCTGTGAGTCCCCTGCTAAGGAGAGGGTTTTTAATGAGTTTAGCACATTGCCTAAGGGTGAGTGCCGGAAGATATCCGCGGAGCTGAATTCGACGACCGGCGCTTGATCAGGCTCGACGGACGCGAATGCGCGTGGCTCGGAACCTATGGTCGGAGACGAATCCGAGGTTCCGGTGACGCAAATCCTGCTCGAGGTTGGGTCTATGTGTGGCTCCAACGCCCCTGAGTCTATGGCTTCGTGGCGGGGCTGAGCGTCCCGTCCTCGGATGGTGCTATTTGCTCCGGATCTAGGGCCGGAGCACTTATAGGCGCTATCTCCTGGGTATGGTCCGATGACAGATTTAGGTCATGTTCATCACGGTGGCAGGGAGCGGATGCCGTGGGCTCGAATCCGTCGAAGATCAAGTCTCCACGGATATCAGCAACATAGTTCAAGCTTCCAAACCTGACCTGATGGCCAGGGGCATAGCTGTCGATCTGCTCTAGATGGCCAAGCGAGTTGGCCCGCAGTGTGAAGCCGCCGAATACGAAGATCTGGCCAGGCAGAAAGACCTCCCTCAAGGCCGCATCATTGTAGATGATTGAGGGAGTCATCGAGCCTTCTAGCGACGTCACAGAGGAACTCTGAGTGAAAGCACCAATGTCGGTGTCAAAATCGGCGGATCTCGGGTAGGGGGTCCTGAACTGTGTGTCTAAGGTCGATGGTAACAGGAGACAGGGGACACGATGTTTACCCAGGTTCGGGCCCTCTCTATGGAGGTAATACTCTACTTCCTGCTTGATTGATCTTGATGAATATGAGTATTACAAGAGTTGATCTACCACGAGATCATAATGGCTAAAACCCTAGAAGTCTAGCCTATATGATTATGATTGCCTCTATGGACTAAACCCTCTGGTTTATATAGACACCGGAGGGGACTAGGGTTGTACAAAGTCGGTTACAGAGAAAGGAATCTTCATATCCAAATGCCAAGCTTGCCATCCATGCCAAGGAGAGTCCCATCCGATCATGGCAGAGAGTCTTCGGTCTTGTATCTTCATAGCCCATCAGTCCGGCCCCATGTCCAACGGGTCGGACGCCTGAGGACCCCTTAGTCCAAGACTCCCTCACCGAGCTTGCCATCGCCGCCGACCTCCCTGGAGAGCTCTTGCTGCCCAGACCCGCGTCTGCTCCGTCCTGCTCCGCCTCCACCGACCCGACCTGCAAACCGCTCCGTTGACTTCCGCGGGGTATAAATTTTGCCTGTCTTTTTCTGAAAAACTTCATGTGTGCCCCTTCATCATGCTATAACTTCGTGCTCGTGTCTCCGATTTGAGCGTGTGATATGTCAAAATGTTCATCTCGTGATGCTCTACAAGCTAGTATCATTTGCATGCACGTTACTGTCCGTATTGATGCCCTATCTTCGTTGCAAAAGTGCTAAATGATGTTATCTGCTGGAAACTATCGTAACTTGCCGATTTTTCTTTTTCATAGCATTTTGTGTGTTTGTCTTTTGAGCATCATGTCAACTTGTTTTAGGAGCATCTTCATGCCATCTTTATAGTGGTGCAATCCTTCTACTTTTATGTGCTTGTGGCGACTAGCACAAGCATGCCAAGCAGCCCACTTGATTTTGCTATTTTCAGGGACTTAGTGTTTTTCTGCTAAGTATTTTCTTGCTACATTATGTTGCCATGTTAACTTGATGCCACAAGTGAATCCATGCATATTTTGATGAGGCTTAGGAAGGGTTTTTGAATATATTGCTATGCTCTATCTATCCATGCCTTTGTTTGAAATTATGGGGTGCTTTAGCTTGTCATTACCATGCTCTCATTTTGCCAAATATTATTGCTGTCAGTCTGTTAACAGGAAGTGCATTTTTGCCATGCATTTTGCTAGTGATCCATGCACCCTATGACCATGCTCTTGTCATGTTTATCTTCATAAATGTGTCTTCTTACTGTTGGTTGCTTTCTTATGCCATGAAATTCTTTGTAGTGAGTTGCGCAAGCTTACAAAGTTGCTATCATGAATCTGTTTCTGCCATGCATGATTTTCCTCTTAAGTCTGAAATTTGTTCATACCACTTGCCATGTTTGCATTGATGCTACCATCTTTTCTGTGGATCTTTGGCTCAAGTTCAGTAAGGGAGTTTTGTTCATTGCCTTTAGTACTAGCATGCCATTCTCAAGTTTGCCATGATATGTTCTTGTAGCATGTAGTTTACTAGCTCTAAACATTGCTACCTGATGCTATTTCTGCCATGATCAGTGAAAAACTGCTTAAGTCTATAAACTGTTGTCATTTGCATATTTGCCATGTTGTTTTAGACTTGTTCTAGTGAGTTCTAGAGTAGCTCAGTGTTCATGATTTGTAGAGCTTCACCTGTACTTCATTGCCATATGTTTTTTATGTTGGAGTGCTGTAGCATATTATCATGACGCATCTTAAGTGCTACGTTGCTGTTAAGCGCAGTTTTGCATTATTCTTGTTTTGCTCGTCATTTGCAAACCATGCATCCGTTTCCGGTGATCTTTATATTGATTTCAACCGAAATCTCCCAACCTATCCAGTGGCATGCTTGGTTTGCCAAGTTGATGCCATGATCATCTTTTCCCTTTCGGAGTACCCATATGCATTGCACATCATATATTGCATTCCATGCCATGTCTTGCATCATGTTGCTTGTGCATTGCACCATGATTGATTGTTGTTCTGTTGCTTGTGTTCTTGCTTTGGGTAGAGCCGGGAGACGAGTTCGTGAACGAGGAACCCGTCGAGTATGTTTACGAGGAGCAAGCTTTCAACAACCCTGAGAACTTTGTAGGCAAGATGATCATTACCCCTGATATCACTTCTATCTTTTCTTGCTAGTTGTTTGCTCTATCGCTATGCCGCACTACCTACCACTGGTTTATCAAGCCTCCCATATTGCCATGTCAAGCATCTAACCCACCTTCCTAGCAAACCACTGTCTGGCTATGTTACTACTTTTGCTCAGCCCCCTCTTAAGCGTTGCTAGTTGCAGGTGCCTTGCTGGTTGTTCCATGTTGGAACATGGATATGTCGGGATATCAAAATATCTATTATTTAATTAATGCATCTATATACTTGGTAAATGGTGGAAGGCTTGGCCTTTTGCTCGGTGTTTTGTTCCACTCTTGCCGCCCTAGTTTCCGTCATACCATGTTATGTTCCTTGAATTTGCGTCCCTAACACGACGAGGGTTTATTGGCCCCTCTTGACAGTTCACTTTGAATAAAACTCTTCCAGCAAGGCCCAACATTGTTTTTACCATTTGCCAAATAACAACTAAAATTTGCATAGGGAGTAATTAACCCGAGGATTCTAATCAACAACCCGGGCCAATGCTCCTCCTGAGTGTTGGTACAAAACGGGCAGACTACGGGGCCACCACGGGGCAACTCGAGGTCTGGTTTTACTCGTAGGCTTTCCCATCTGATTGTGGCCTGAGACGAGATACACACGGCTATTATTAGGGTGTCGGCACGTCGCGAGGTCTTGCTGGACTTGTTTTACCATTGTCGAAATATCTTGTGCACTGGGATTTCGAGTCTAATCGGAGGGTCCCGCGATGTAGGATTGTCTCCGCAGATCGTTAGCTTGTCATGGGCTAAGTTGGGACACCCCTATAGGGTTTAAACTTTCTAGAGTCGTGCCCGCGGTTATATGGCAGATGGGAATTTGTTAATATCCGGTTGTAGATAACTTGACACTTGACTTAATGAAAATACACCAACTGCGTGTGTAACCGTGATGGTCTCTTTTCGACGAGGTTCGGGAAGAGAACGCGATGGGTTATGTTTAAACGTAAGTAGTTCAGGATCACTTCTAGCTCTGCGTCCGTTGCGTAGTTTCTCATCTTACTCTTGTACTCATATGTTAGCCACCATATTTACTTAGTGCTTGCTGCAACTCCACCTTATAACCACATCCTACCTTTAAGCTTAAATAGTCTTGATCTCGCGGGTTTTGAGATTGCTAAGTCCTCGTGGCTCACAGTTACTACAGACACAGTTGCAGGTGCCAATGATACCGATGCAGGTGATGCCACCGAGCTCAAGTGGGAGTTCGATGAAGACCTTGGCTGTTACTATGTTTCCTATCCGGATGATCATTAGTGGTGCCCAGTAGGGACGATCGGGACTTAGCATGTGTGGTTGGCTTCTTTTCATTTGGATCCGTCCATAGTCGGACCTTGTGTGTACTCTAGTTGATGTATGAATAATTTGATCGTTGTGTGACATGGCAATTGTAAGCCAACCATTTACTTCCTTGTCCATTTACATGGGAATTTGTGAAGATGACCCTTCTTGCGATCATACCAAAATGCTGTTATGCCTCTAAGTCGTGCCTCGACACGTAGGAGATATAGCCACATCTTGGGCATTACAAGTTGGTAATCAGAGCCATCCCGACTTAGGACCTCCCTGCTTGATCGAACCGCTGACGTTGTTGAATCTAGAGCAAAACTATTTTTAGTCTTAGGATTATATATATTGGAGAGTAGGATTCTTTTTACTCCTCAACCCCTTTGTTGCTCTAGTAAGGACTCGTGGCGTAAATGTTTTGAATTTCCTCTCCTCTTTTTCACTAATTTTTTTAGGATCACGTGGGTATCTTGGAATCGTTCCGATATTGTGGTGACGAGAACATTGTTCTTGGTGCCTCCTGACATTTAGGGGTTGTGGCAGTGTCCCGGGGAGTTGAGCTCCGAGTTGTTGTCGTCACAATTTTATCGTTGCAGTTCTGGTATACCTGAGCTCGCCGACATAAAAAACCTCTTTTATGCAGTTAGTGGTGAGATAACCACGACGCCACCCAGTACTGGGGATGGAGTTCGGGAGTATTGCCACAGCTAGTATAACATATGCATTTCGAAGGTCGAGGTACATGATTTCCAGAGTTTTCTTGGTTATGTGTTGACGGATGGATACAATGGAGCGTAGGGCTTATTAGTTGTGTGATATATATTGTGCCTCCCTGTATCCCCAACACCAGATTGCATAACCAGAAAGTTTTGGGAGTTATTAGGTGGGAATTCAAGTAGCTCTTAGTTATTCTTCGGGCAGATAATTGGTATGGGATTGGGTGATCCTTACCACTTATTTGTTCCAGTTGTACCTTGTTGTTTCATTGGTCAACCTTTGTCTAAGTGGCTTCTCACCTTAATGGTCGTGTAATGTCAACTTTGGAATTCATTCATTCAATCTCTGTTTGAATGTTTATTGTGAAGACTTCTTTGAACATATCTATTTGTTGATTCAGCTTGTCTATCATGGTTCTAATGGATGTCACCCTCTTCATGATGGCTCCCCCAACGCGTCTGAATCCGCAACGTACCGATGGAGAGCAGTCGAACCCTCCACCTCTGCCACCTCCTCCGCCTCCGGAGGCTTGGAAAGCTGTGATGGCGGCCACCAACGCCAATACCCAAATGCTTTTGCAACTCTTTCAAGAGCGCAACCAAGGCCAAGGCAACCAATGAAATCAAGGTCAAGGGCAATTCAACAATCAACCTCAGTTCGCTACCCTCAACCAGTTTCTTGCAAATCAGCCAAAGTCTTTCAGCGCTTATGCCGAGGCCATGTACGCCGATGATTGGCTTGTGGACATCAACAAGCATTTTGAATGTAGCAATGTCAGGACCGAGGACTACGTCAAGTTCGCTTCTTTTTAGCTCAAAGACCAAGTAGCTGATTGGTATCAGCAGTACAAAGATTCCAAAGGAGGCCGAGTGATTACCTAGACTGACTTCTGTCGGGACTTTCGAGCTCATCATATTCCAACAAGTGTTGTCGAGAGCAAGCGTGAGGAACTCCGCAATCTCAAGCAAGGAAGCATGTCCGTGTATCAATATAACATCCAGTTTCAGAAGCTTGCTCGCTTTGCAAGGCAGGACATTCTTGATGAAAAGAGCATGACCTATCACTTCAGGGGTGGCCTCAGAGAGGATCTGCAGTTAGCTCTTGTTCTCATTGAGCCTACTCAGTTCGGTCAGTTCTACAACATGGCCCTCAAGCAAGAAGCTGCTTTGCTCAAGTGTGAGGCTTCAAAGAAGAGAATCAGGGATGCAGTCTAGTCTTCTTCTTCCTCACAAGTGGCAGCTAAGCAACAGAAGTTCTGGCTTCCTCCACCTCCTCAGTTTCGTTAGCCCTACCAGCAGAAGAACTCAGGTGGTCGTGGATCTTCCCACCAACCCAACCCAGGCTATCAGAACAAGTATCAGGCTCCGAGAACATGTGGTCCTCCTCCTCCACCTTTCCGTCTGCTTTCAGAGGTCACTTGTCACAGGTGTGGTTTGAAAGGGCATTACTCAAACAAGTGCACCCAAAAGTGCCTTCCGCCTCCACCTCCGGTCAAGTCAGCAAGCAATGCAGCTGTCAAGCACAATCCCAAGTCCGCAAGGGTGAACTTGATGAATTCAGCTCAAGCAGAAGATTCTTCAGAAGTGATCATGGGTAATCTCCCAGTTAATGATATTCTTGCAAAAGTTTTATTTGATACTGGTGCATCGCTTTGTTTCATGTCATATTTGTTTGCATTCAAGCACAATTTTCATAAGGAGCTCTTGTCAAGACCTTTAGCCGTCGTTTCTCTGGGTTTGAACATGAGTTCCCATTTGGTGGCTTCGGATGTTACTATCAAGATGGGCAATTATAAATTCCTGGCTTCCCCAATTGTTCTTGGCAACTCTGATATTGATCTCATTCTCGGCATGGATTGGCTTTCTCAGCACAAGGCCTTTCTTGATTGTGCTGCCAAGGAGATTAAATTGACGCACCCTTCTGAGGATGTGATCATCTTTACCGCTCATGATGAAACCATTTGGTTGTTCTCTCTCAATGAGAAAGGCGAGTTAGACGCTATTTCTCAGATTCCAGTTGTTTGTGAGTATCAAGATGTCTTTCAGAAGAGCTTCCGAGTATGCCTTCTCACCGGCCAGTTGAGTTCGTTATTGATCTTGAGCCCGGTACAGAACCCGTTTGCAAGCGGCCATACAAGCTTGGGCCGAAAAAGCTAAAAGAATTGAAGAAACAGCTCAATGAACAAAAGCGTCTGGGTCTGATCAGACCAAGTTCATCTCCATGGGGTTGTGGTGTTCTTTTTGTCCAGAAGAAGGATGGCATGGACCGACTTTGTGTCGATTACCGCCCATTGAACAATAAGACAATCAAGAACAAGTACCCACTTCCCAGCATCAATGAGCTATTCAAGCAACTCAAAGGTGCAAAGGTGTTTTCCAAGCTCGACCTCCATATGAGTTATCATCAGATTCACATTCGTGAAAAAGATATCCCAAAGACAACATTCAGAACAAGCTTTGGTTCTTATGAATATACTGTCATGTCTTTCGGGCTTGTCAATGCCCCTCCAACATTCTCTAGCATGATGAACTTCATCTTCAACCCCTACACCAAATAATTCATCCTGGTGTATCTCGATGATATCCTGGTTTTCTCCAAGAATAAGAAGGATCATGCCAAGCATTTGTGATTGGTGCTCGACAAGCTCAGAGACTATTAATTCTACACAAAGTTCTCCAAATGTGAGTTTTGGCTTGATGAAGTTCTTTACCTTGGCCACATCATCTCCGCCATGGGCATTGCTGTTAATCCAGAAAAGGGTTCTGCAACTGTGAACTGGGAGCCTCCTCAGAATGTCAAGCAGCTCTGTAGCTTCCTTGGGCTTGCAAGCTATTGCCGAAGATTTGTTGAGAACTTCTCAAAAATCGCTAAACCTCTTTCTAACCTCCTCCAGAAGCATGTCAAGTATTCCTGGACTCCTGAGTGTGACGTTGCTTTCAACACTCTCAAAGAGAAACTCGTCTTAGCTCCAATCCTAACTCCTCCTGATGAGTCCAAACCCAAAGTTTTCTGTGATGCCTCGTTGCAAGGTCTCGGTGCTGTGTTAATACAAGAGAAGAAAGTTGTGACCTATACTTCTCATCAGGTGAAGCCAAATGAAAGGAACTACCCCACTCATGATCTTGAGTTGGCAACAGTTGTCCATGCACTAATAACATGGAGACATCTCTTGTTGGGAAGGCAAGTGGACATTTTCACCGATCACAAGAGCCTCAAATACATCTTCACTCAATCCAACCTCAACCTCCGGCAAACTCGTTGGGTCGAAATGATTCAAGAGTACAATCCAAGTATTGAATACACTCCAGGCAATGCTAATGTGATTGCATATGCATTGAGCAGAAAGGCTTATTGCAACAACTCAATTCTCAAGCCCTTCCAACCAGATCTTTGTGAAGCTTTCCGCAAGCTCAACCTCCAAATTGTTCCTCAAGGTTTTCTTGCCAACCTTCAAGTCACTCCAACTTTGGAAGACCAAATTCGTGAGGCACAACTCCTTGATACCATGGTGAAGAAGGGGAAACATGGTGTTGCCAAGGGCTTACCCAAATACAAGTGCTATCGCATAGATGACAAGGACACCTTATTCTTCGAGGACCGGATTATGGTTCCTAAAGGTGATCTAAGGAAGGTCATAATGAACAAAGCGCACAATTCTCTTCTTTCTATCCATCTAGGCAGTTCGAATATGTACCATGACCTCAAACAGTCGTATTGGTGGACTCGAATGAAGCAAGAGATTGCTCAATTCGTGAATGAATTTGATGTCTGTCGAAGGGTGAAAGTAGAACATCAACGAACAACTGGTCTCCTCCAACCTCTTGCTATTCCAGAATGGAAGTTTGATCATATCGAAATGGACTTTGTCACTAGCTTTCCAAAGTCCAAGCGTGGGAATGATGCTATCTTCGTTGTCATTGACAAGCTTACAAAAGTGGCTCATTTCCTTCCAATCAAAGAATCTATCACGGCAACTCAGTTGGCAGAGCTATATACCTCCAGAATTGTCTCGTTGGACGGTGATGACCCACAAGTATAGGGGATCTATCGTAGTCCTTTCGATAAGTAAGAGTGTCGAACCCAACGAGGAGTAGAAGGAAATTATAAGCGGTTTCCAGCAAGGTATTCTCTGTAAGTACTAAAATAAGTGGTAACAGATAGTTTTGTGATAGGATAATTTGTAACGAGCAACAAGTAACAAAAGTACATAAAGTGTAGCAAGGTGGCCCAATACTTTTGTAGCAAAGGACAAGCCTAGACAAACTCTTATATGATGCAAAGCCCTCCCGAGGACACATGGGAATATCGTCAAGCTAGTTTTCATCACGTTCATATGATTCACGTTCGGTACTTTGATAATTTGGTATGTGGGTGGACCGGTGCTTGGGTGCTGCCCTTACTTGGACAAACATCCCACTTATGATTAACCTCTATTTGCAAGCATCCGCAAATACAAAAAAAGTATTAAGGTAAACCTAACCATAGCATGAAACATATGGATCCAAATCAGCCCCTTACGAAGCAACGCATAAACTAGGGTTTAAGCTTCTGTCACTCTAGCAACCCATCATCTACTTATTACTTCCCAATGCCTTCCTCTAGGCCCAAATAATGGAGAAGTGTCATGTAGTCGATGTTCACATAACACCACTAGAGGAGAGGCAACATACATCTCATCAAAATATCGAACGAATACCAAATTCACATGACTACTAATAGCAAGACTTCTCCCATGTCCTCAGGAAAAAAAGTAAATACTCACAAAGCATAAACATGTTCATAATCAGAGGGGTATTAATATGCATATAGGATCTGAACATATGATCTTCCACCAATTAAACCAACTAGCATCAACTACAAGGAGTAATTAACACTACTAGCAACCTACTAGCTCCAATCCCGGACTTGGAGACAAGAGATGAACTAGGGTTTTGAGATGAGATGGTGCTGATGAAGATGTTGATGGAGATTGCCCTCTCCCGATGAGAGGAGCGTTGGTGATGACGATGGCAATGATTTCCCCCTCCGGGAGGGAAGTTTCCCCGGCAGAATAGCTCTGCCAGAGCCCTAGATTGATTCCGCCAAGGTTCCGCCTCGTGGCGGCGGAGTTTCGTCCGAGAAGATGGCTTATGATTTTTTCCCATCGAAAGACTCCATATAGCAGAAGATGGCCACCGGAGGGCCACCAGGGGCCCACGAGGTAGGGGGGCGCGCCCTGGGGGGTAGGGCGCGCCCCCACCCTCATGGGAAGGGTGTGGCCCCCTGGTGAGGTTCTTGCGCTCAGTATTTTTTATATATTTGGAAAACATCATCCGTGAAGTTTAAGGACTTTTGGAGCTGTGCAGAATAGGTCTCTAATATTTGCTCTTCCAGCCCAGAATCCCAGCTGCCTGCATTCTCCCTCTTTATGTAAACCTTGTAAAATAAGAGAGAATATGCATAAGTATTGTGACATAATGTGTAACAACAGCCCATAATGCAATAAATATTGATATAAAAGCATGATGCAAAGTGGACGTATCAAACGGAATTCTGCAATTGACCTCTTCAGACCGCGGAAGCATTTTCACTTCCAAGTTCTGGGACTCCTTTGCTACCTCTTGAGCACTGCGTTGGATTTCCTTGAAGAGGAAAGAGATGCAGCAAAGTAGCGTAAGTATTTCTGTGACGCCCAGATAGTTAAGCTACAGTAAACCCCTGTTAATGATGCCAGGTTATCGTAATTAAAATTTTGCTAAACCTCACTCGTTTCTAAATTAGTTCTAAATACAAATTCAAATGGCAAGTCAAATTATAGTTTCATAAAACGGCGAATTAAAAAAAGTTCATTAGGTTACAAATATTCATTTAATAATTGTCATGCATTAACCAACAATTTTCTAAAGGTTTAAAATGCCACTAGATATGAGAACAGTACCCAAGCAACTACATTTAGGTCATTCCCATTTAATAAAAATACAAACAACTTCTAAATCACTCCCAAACTTTTTGTTACAGTGAGGTATTTTGAATACTAAATATAGAAACCAGAAACACATTTTACTAAAGTGAATTATTGGCTAAAGTGCAAATACAAAAAAATGAAAAAAAAACGAGAACCAAAGACCGGCTCCCCCCTTCCCGCCGGGCCTCGGCCCAGCTGGTCTCTGGACCGCCAGGTCGGCCTAGCCGGCCCCCTCCCTCTCGCTCCCCTTAATATCCCCCACCGACAACCACGTTCCCCACTCCCCCCTTCTCTCCCGATCCCATCTCGATCGGGGCTGCAGAGCCCGACGATGCCACCGCGCCCCAACGCTCGTCGTCGTGGACCTCCCCCGCCTCTACCTCGCCGGCGCTGCCTTCCCGCCGGCCTGCCTCCCCTACGTACGACATCTCCAACGTCCACCTCGTGCCCCACTGCCTTGATCCCCACGACCCGCAGTGAGCACGACCCCCTTCCCCCCTCTGCTCGCTCGTCACCGAACGCGCATGCGCTGCGTCCAGAGCCGTTGTGCGCCGCCCCGCGGCGTTCCCTACTCCTGCTGCTGCCTTGCTCCCGGCTGCCCTTCCCGTGCAGTCCCTCTGCCGTTGCCGCTTGCCGACGTCCGCGTGCGCCCCGACATCGGCCTCCCCGCGCACTCCCTCTGTCCCGCTCGCGAACCCCGCTCCAACCGACTGCCGCGTCCCACCCCGGCCTTCCTCGCTCGTCGCCTGCACCACACGACCGCGGCCCCGCACCGTCCCGCCTCGCACGCGCGAGCTCGACGTCGCGTCCTGCCCCGCCGCACGCACCTACACCCAGCGCCCGCTGGCGTGCCCTGCCCCGCGCAGCTCCCAGCTCCGCTGGCCCCGCGCGCCCACCTTTGGCTTCTGCGCCGCTGGCGCCTGCTGCCGCCCAGGGCCACACACCGCTCCCCCTGCCACAGCGCCGCTGCCCCGCCGTGCGCGAGCGCGCACACGCTCCCTTGCGCCGGCTAGCGGCGCACCACGACCGCGTTGGATTCCCCGGGGCTTCGTTGCACGCGCGCCCGCTAACCCGCCCCGTTGCCTCCATTGTGACACAGACAGCTGGGGCCCACCCCCAGAAAAATTAGAACTAAAAATAAATAAGAATATTAGTTAATTAATTGGATAATTAATTAACTTAATTAATTCTATTTAATTAATCTAACTAAAGATTAGTTAACCTAATTAGCTAATTAAACTAATTAATGGGTTAATTAGGTTACTGTGACAATGACATGTGGGACCCACTTACACTATTCATATGTTGACCAGTCAACATTTGACCAGGTCAACCCAACCCCAATGCCCCCACCTGTCATACACTATGGCTACCATAGCACTAGGTGACAAAATTATAATCTGTTTTATTTTTGAATTAAATTAATTCTAGAAAATGCAATAAACTTTGAAAATGAATATAAAATAATCCGTAACTCGGATGGAAAAACTTTGTACATGAAAGTTGCTCAGAACGACGAGACGAAACCAGATACATAGCATGTTCGTCCGCCACGCATCCCTAGCATAGTGAACACACAACTTTCCCTCTCCGGTTCATTTGTCTGAAAACGCGAAACACCGGGGATATTTTCCCGGATGTTTCCCCCTTCACCGGTACCACCTCATACCGCGTTAGGGCACACCTAGCACCGTTGTTTGCTTTGTCATGCATCGTTATGCATCTGTTTGCATTGTATTCATTGTTTCTTCCCCCTCTTCTCTCCGGTAGACTTCGAGACCGACGCCGCTGCTACGCAGTACGACTACGTTGTTGACGACCCCTCTCTCTTGCCAGAGCAACCAGGCAAGCCCCCCCCCCCCTTGATCACCAGATATCACCTAGTCTTCTCTATACTGCTTGCATTAGAGTAGTTTCCGCATGTTACAACTTTCCGTTAATGCTATCCTGATTCATAGCCTGTCCTTGCTACTACTGTTGTTACCTTTACCTGTAATCCTAATGCTTAGTATAGGATGCTAGTTTATCATCAGTGGCCCTACCTACTTGTCCGTCTGCCATGCTATACTATCGGGCCGTGATCACTCGGGAGGTGATCACGGGTATATACTATATACTTTATACATGATACATGTGGTGACTAAAGTCGATCGGCTCGTGGAGAACCCGCGAGTGATTCACGGATTGGGGGCTGAAAGGACCTTTGTCCCAACGGCCCTCTGTGTGGATCTTTGTGGCGAAGCGACAGGGTAGGTTGAGACCACCTAGGACAGAGGTGGGCCTGGCCCTGGTCGGTGTTCGCGGTTATTTAAAGATAACACGTTTAACAAGATCTTGGTATTAGATCTAAGTCTGGCCACTGGCCTATACGCACTAACCATCTACGCGGGGACAGTTATGGGCACTCGACGTCGCGGTATCAGCCGAAGCCTTCGTGACGTCAGCGACTGAGCGGCGCGCGGCGGGTTGGACCGCGTAACGCAACTTCCTTTGTAATGGAGGTTGCTAGGTCTGCTCACCGGCCGCCCTCGCAATGTGCAGGTGTGCAATGGGCGATGGGCCCAGACCCCTGCGCCATAGGATTTAGACCGGCGTGCTGACCTCTCTGTTGTGCCTAGGTAGGGCTGTGACGTGTTGATCTTCCGAAGCCGGGCATGACCCAGAAAAGTGTGTCCTGACAAAGGGGATCGAGCGTGTTGGGAAATGTGGTGCACCCCTGCAGGGAAGTTAATCTATTCGAATAGCCGTGATCTTCGGTAACATGAGGACTTGGAGTTGTACCTTGACCTTATGACAACTAGAACTGGATACTTAATAAAACACATCCTTCCAAGTGCCAGATACAACTGGTGATCGCTCTCTCACAGGGCGACGAGGGGAGGATCATCCGTTAGGATTATGCTATGTGATGGTACTTGGTGAACTTACCATCTACTCTCTTCTCCTACTGCAAGATGGAGGTTACCAGAAGCGTAGTCTTCGAAAGGACTAGCTATCCCCCTCTTATTCCGGCATTCTGCAGTTCAGTCCACATATGATACCCTTAATCCACTTGATACCAATGCATACATATGTAGTGTAGCTCCTTGCTTGCGAGTACTTTGGATGAGTACTCACGGTTGCTTTGCTTCCTCTTTTCCCCCTTTTTCTATACCCGATTGCTGCGACCAAATGATGGAGCCCAGGAGCCAGACGCCACTGTCGATGACGACTACTACTACTCGGGAAGTGCCTACTACTACGTGCAGCCCGCTGTCGACGACCAGGAGTAGTTTAGGAGGAACCCAGGCAGGAGGCCTGCGCCTCTTTCGATCTGCATCCTAGTTTGTGCTAGCCTTCTTAAGGAAAACTTGTTTAACTTATGTCTATACTCAGATATTGTTGCTTCTGCTGACTCGTCTATGATCGAGCTCTTGTATTCGAGCCCTCGAGGCCCCTGGCTTGTAATATGATGCTTGTATGACTTATTTTATTTGTAGAGTTGTGTTGTGATATCTTCCCATGAGTCCCTGATCTTGATCGTACATGTTTGCGTGTATGATTAGTGTATGATTGAATCGGGGGTGTCACAAGTTGCTATCAGAGCCGACTTCCTGTAGGAATCCCCCTTCCACACTCCTTGGCCTAAGTCGAGTCTAGACATTGCAAAACTTTTACTAACATGGTTATGTGCCTTTCGGGCCCACGTCGCCATTTGGGTGGTATTAGGATCTTTTATTCCTCATCTATACTCTGGGACTCTGATCTCTCTTCTATTCGGGTTAAAAGACTTTTGCTAACTCTAACTCTAGGTTTTCGTAAGTACTTTCTTCCGGAGAGCCCCTTATTACAGATGATCGCCTGTTGCACCAGAAGATTCAAAAGATACTCTCTGATATTCACCCAAGAACTTGTGCTCATCGCTTTTGCGATTTCCTTCCACCGTCAACCCTATGGGAAACTACATACACTTGCCATAAATACAAACATTCCCCGTTGCTCTTGTTATTACAAGATGCCCCGAAATACTCTCTGTTGTCCCGAGAATCCTTTGAGCTTACTACCATGTTGTTCTTTGCCACATGAATACCCCTACAGATAATTTCTCGCACTTACCGGGGATCCGTTTGTTCCCAGTTGTTCAGGTGTTTCGCAAAATTCTTCGAAATGCCATTCGAACTTCTGAAATCCTCAGTAGACTAATGCTCTTGATCTTCTTTACCCGCTTGCCTAATGGTTACTTCCATATGTCAAGCAATATTCATTAAAATACTTTGTGATCGATAATCTGATCCCGTTGATTCAACCTGTGTGTGAATGCACACAATCATCAGTTATTCCCTAAAAATTATCCTTCCGGCTCGGACGTCATTTTGAACCTGAGCTGGTTCTCGACCAATCAAATTGCCGACGATTGTACCTCTAAGACTATTCAACTTATCCATCCCTATTCAGAGCATTGCTTCTGATCCCTTATCTTGGAATCATAATTCATGTGCAATTGAGCTTTGAGTTAGTCCGATGTTTCTATCATCCGATCCCCTTGCATTCTTTCTTCTTCTGGTAGAGTACCGATACTCACATCAGCTCCGTTGTGGATCGTCAGATCCATTGTTGGATTTCATCCGACATCGTCCTTAATATTCAATAACCTTGTGAGCCTTTCCACAGGTATATAATGCCTTTCGTAAATTGTATCCTCTTCCTTGTCAACCATGCTCTACTTTCGAGCTTGTGTTATTTACTCCTGAAGTTTGTGATATATGTTCCTAAGATACCCGATGGTTTGAACTAATGCCTTCCCTAATCTGTGCAAACCCGGAAGATTTCACAGGTCATACTCATCTGGTATTGCACCAGGTAAAACTTTCAACAACTAATGTCATTTTCAAAATACGAGAGGTGAATGAAAGGTTATGCATTGAACAAGTGGGAGTCGACCTTGAACCCTGTGTTAATACCTTATCATGGAAGCTTCTCTTAAAATAATTATCCCCTTGTTATAAGTTCATCCTGTATCTGTGGACATGGTTCCGACCATGTTTCTCCTTGATTCCATTTCTCGTGCAAGTTTGAGCACTTGTCTTCTGCAGAGCATTACCCTATCCAACCTCTACTATGATCTGTCATCGAGTATTACCCCCTGGTATCTCGGGATTATCATGGAACTGCATACTTCTTATGAGTTCTTCATCAAGTGCTACATTCTCACTGATTCTAATTTTCATGGGCTCTGCGTTATTAAACACTAAAAGACACCGATAACTGACTGAAGTCTGCATCGTGATTAAACAAATCGTGGTAACCTTCATGCCTAACGAGTTTGAACTTGATCACGTCATTCCTAGCCTGCTTGGCTATATCCTTGTCATGCTTATTTTAATTGTGCTACCTGGTCCTTCTTCCTAGAGAAATTTTTTCGAGGTGAGCTAATCTTACGTCGATCTTCCTCGTCATAACAATTGTCCTTGAATGACAAGCTTGATTTCAAGTTTGTGTCGTACCTACGATTTCAATAACTTCTCGCTTCATCATTCTGTTAACTTGATGTCATCGCTGATCGGTTACATCTTCTTGAAACCTCTCGACAAATGTGTCGTGATCATCATCAACATTTTGACCCCTTCCAAGATATCAATTGAATTCATGATGAGAAGTACCCTCCTTACCCTCAATGATTTGTGTTATCATCGACCACTTTATTGCCTTCCGTTCAACACAAACTTGTTCGTGTTTCTGGCAACCCTATTGCTTTCAAGTTAATGGTCGATATTTCATTCTTAGACTATTGCTTGTTGAATCACCTTTCTAACATTGATCATGCTACCTAAGACCATATTTTGGGTCCACTTTTCAACCAATGCTTAATTGTGTATGTTTTCCCCGAGCATACATCCTTATATCATTTGATCCGACAAATGTTATCTCCTTGTTCACATAAGTGTGGAAATCCATCTTTTGAAAATCTCAATGAATTGTCGCTGAGTTCATCAGCCACCTCTTCATCCTCTCCTTGGTTTTAATGGTGAACTCTTGTTTCGGAACTCGCTTCCATAGTACATTTCTCGAGAATCTTACAATGTCATCTCGTCAATTGTGTTGTACCTTTTCTTCTCAGGCATCCCGAGTCCGAGGCATCCTGGCACCAATCAGATCTGAATCTCGGTCAGATATGATGGTCGGAACATATTTCCAAGAATTATTACATTGGTCCTTATATATCGGTAAGGTGATGTCATGCCTATCACACCTGGCCGGAGGACTTGTTGTTATAGATTCCTTTTCAGCAAAGTTATCCCTTCTTCCATGAGGGAATTGTAAGACCTATTCTTCAAGTTATTCCTGATGGATCCTTTGTGTCTCCAGAGTCTGATCTTCACCTGTTGACCACGTCGATGCTATCTCGAAGCATGTCTATGGTATTCCGATTCTCAACAAGAACATTGAAGCTAATGCTAAATGTTTCCTGCTCAATTATCCAAACACCGTTGTATGGGTAATATCATGAGCTCCCCCCTTACTTAAGTGGTTTTCTACCTTCTATCCGGTCTTGGATATCATACTCTGCTTGTTCTTGGGATGGATATACCCCTGAGATACGTGTTTAAACGCATTTTTCCTTCCATTGTTTTGTTTAACCTTTCTTGCAATCTACTTAACTGAGCAGTGATAATTCCCTGCTTATGTAAACACCCCGGTGTACAACTTTGTCAGTAAGACCCTGTTACTATTGTTGATGACATTCTGGTAGCCACCGATGGACGAGAACCTTGCCTATTGGCCCGCCTCGTTCAACGAGCAGGAAAATGGTTCTCTTCATCCCTCGCCCTTGGTACCGACGTTGTTGCCGACATAATCCACAGGCTACCCTCTGACATGCATTACTATCATGACCATGCGAGATGTCACCTCTCCTCCTACTTTTAACCCACATGGTGGGCCCATAACCCACAGGTCCCAGGATCGAAACCTGACTCTCATGTACACCCCCGGTTTCCAAAGTTATTCCTCGCGCGTGACCTCATATGTAATGCACGAGCCACCCTACGAGAGATCATCAATTCTGGTATCAGACATAATACTTATTCTCGTTGCTTTGAACCCTTTTCACACCCTGTTTCGGGCATCGAACGATTGCCTGCCCGCTTGAAACTTCTCGTGGTACCTCCTTACTTTGCTCTCGATATCTTCTTAAGTTTCAATTCGAGGGTGACTTTCCGCCACCTTCTTTGATGTTATCTGCTAGATAAGCAAACATTGTAGCGGTCCGGTCTTCCGTAATACCCCTTACCTTTTCGTAAGTACGGTGGAGTTCCCGAAGGAAGACAACTTCATCATGATGCATTGGAATAAGGAATTGAAGACATCAGCGTAATGGACCGACCTATTCGAGAAGCGCAACTAAGAATGTGAAGATCCGTTAGAATTTCGTAACCAGAACTTTCCCCCTTACTCCCTTCTTAAATCTCGGGACGAGATTTCTTGTAGTGGAGGAGAATTGTGACGCCCGGATAGTTAAGCTACAGTAAACCCCTCTTAATGATGCCAGGTCATCGTAATTAAAATTTTGCTAAACCTCACTCGTTTCTAAATTAGTTCTAAATACAAATTCAAATGGCAAGTCAAATTATAGTTTCATAAAATGGTGAATTAAAAAAAAGTTCATTAGGTTACAAATATTCGTTTAATAATTGTCATGCATTAACAACAATTTTCTAAAGGTTTAAAATGCCACTAGATATGAGAACAGTACCCAAGCAACTACATTTAGGTCATTCCCATTTAATAAAAAATACAAACAACTTCTAAATCACTCCCAAACTTTTTGTTACAGTGAGGTATTTTGAATACTAAATATAGAGACCAGCCACACATTTTACTAAAGTGAATTATTGGCCAAAGTGCAAACAGAAAAAATGGAAAAAACGAGAACTAAAGACCGGCTCCCCCTCCCTGCCGGGCCTCGACCCAGCTGGTGTCTGGACTGCCAGGTCGGCCCAGCCGGCCCCCTCCCTCTCGCTCCCCTTAATCTCCCCCACCATCACCCATGTTCCCCACTCCCCCCTTCTCTCCCGATCCCATCTGGATCAGGGCTGCAGAGCCCGACAATGCCACCGCGCCCTGACGCTCGTCATCGTCGCCGGACCTCTCATGCCTCTACCTCATCGGCGCTGCCTTCCCGCCGGCCTGCCTCCCCTACGTACGACGTCTCCAACGTCCACCTCGCTCCCCGCTGCCTTGATCCCCACGACCCGTAGTGAGCACGATCCCCTTCCCCCCTCTGCTCGCTCGTCACCGAACGCGCACGCGCCTGCGTCCAGAGCTGTTGCGTGCCTGTAGGATCGAAAGTATGTCTAGAGGGGGGTGATTAGACTACTTGAACAAATAAAAACTTAACCTTTTCCCAATTTTAGTTCTTGGCAGATTTTAGCTAATTTAGGACAAGTCAAGCAATCATCACATGATTCAAGCAAGCATGCAAAGAGTATATTGGCAGCGGAAAGTAAAGCATGCAACTTGCAAGAATGTAAAGGGAAGGGTTTGGAGAATTCAAACACTATTGGAGACACGGATGTTTTTCCCGTGGTTCGGATAGGTGGTGCTATCCTACATCCACGTTGATGGAGACTTCAACCCACGAAGGGTAACGGTTGCGCGAGTCCACACAGGGCTCCACCCAAGGGTAACGGTTGCGCGAGTCCACACAGGGCTCCACCCATGAAGGGTCCACGAAGAAGCAACCACCCACAAAGGGTCCACGAAGAAGCAACCTTGTCTATCCCACCATGGCCATCGCCCACACAGGACTTGCCTCACTAGCGGTAGATCTTCACGAAGTAGGCGATCTCCTTGCCCTTACAAACTCCTTGGTTCAACTCCACAATCTTGTCGGAGGCTCCCAAGTGACACCTAGCCAATCTAGGAGACACCACTCTCCAAGAAGTAACAAATGGTGTGTAGGTAATGAACTCCTTGCTCTTGTGCTTCAAATGATAGTCTCCCCAACACTCAACTCTCTCTCATAGGATTTGGATTTGGTGGAAAGAAGATTTGAGTGGAAAGCAACTTGGGAAGGCTAGAGATCAAGATTCATATGGTAGGAATGGAATGTCTTGGTCTCAACACATGAGTAGGTGGTTCTCTCTCAGAACATATGAGTTGGAATGATGTGTGTGTTCTGATGGCTCTCTCATTGAATGAGGAGGAGGTGGAGGGGTATATATAGCCTCCACACAAAATCCAACCGTTACACACAGTTTTCCAATCTCGGTGGGACCGAATCAATAAACTCGGTCGGACCGAAAATGTAAACCTAGTGACCGTTAGAGATTTTCGGTGGGACTGACATGCAACTCGGTAGGACCGATATGGTTAGGGTTTGGGCATAACGTAATCTCGGTGAGACCGATTACACAAACTCGGTGAGACCGAATTTGGTAATTAGCTAACCAGAGAGTTGGTCAGGCAAACTCGGTGGGACCGATTTGCTCTTTCGGTGAGACCGAGTGGAACTTGGTGAGACCGAAAAGTTACAAAGGGGAAACACTGAGTTTACATTGCAATCTCGGTGGGACCGATTCGCTCTTTCGGTGGGACCGAAAAGTTACGAAAGGGAAACAGAGAGTTTGCAACCCTATCGGTAGGACCGAATTGCTAGGGTTTGGCAGTGGCTAATGACAAGTGAAAACTCGGTGGCGCCGGATAGGAAGAATCGGTAGGACCGAGTTTGGCTTAGGGTTTGGGTCATATGTGGATATGGGAAAGTAGTTGAGGGTTTTGGAGCATATCACTAAGCACATGAAGCAAGAGGCTCATTAAGCAACACCTCATCCCTCCTTGATAGTATTGGCTTTTCCTAAAGACTCAAAGTGATCTTGGATCACTAAAATATAAAATGAAGAGTCTTGAGCTTTTGAGCTTGAGCCAATCCTTTGTCCTTAGCATTTTGAGGGTTCCACTTTCACATCCATGCCATGCCAATCATTGAGCTTTCCTGAAATAATCATCTTAGAATAGCATTAGCTCAATGAGCTATATGTTGTTATGAATTACCAAAACCACCTAGGGATAGTTGCACTTTCAATCTCCCCCTTTTTGGTAATTGATGACAACATATAGATCAAAGCTTCGACAAATGATAATAAGAAAGAAATATATCGTCGTTTTGAGAAGTATGTGATAAGTAAGAGCTCCCCCTAAATTTGTGCATATTTAAAAATTTGCTTTGGACTACAAATGCACAAAGAGTTAGAGTCATGGGTTACTCTTCCATGTCACATACATCTTGGTGGAGCGCTCAAAGTGATAAGAATGAAATACATGCACTCATCACCAAGAAAAGTGAATGATCACACAAGATAGATAGGATAATAGTATTAAGCAAGCATTAAGTGTAGCTTATGATCAAACACATGATCATCAATGTCTCACAAATAATGACGTAGCATCTCAGGCACTCAAAAGCAAACAAGTTCGAAAAACCACCAAATAAAGCAAGAGAGAAAAGCAACACACTCTCTCTTGAAGCCTATGATCTATACATCTTCTCCCCCTTTGGCAACAAGTTACCAAAAAGTTCCTAGAAAATGCATAGCACTAGATCGACGCTCAGGCTTGATCTTCAGGTGGTGGTGGAGTCCGGATCACTCCAAGGACGGAGGCTTCGGTAGATCCTGAAGTAGTCATTGGAGTTGGAGCTGAAGTAGATGCTGGAGCTGGTGGAACTGAGGCTGTGGCTGGTGCTGAGGTGGTGGCTCTTGTGTCAGCAACTGGCACGGCAGATGACCTCGGGCCTCGTGGCACTCTGGCGAAGGCATGAGTGGTAGTCCTGCCTCTCCTCTCCTGCATGTCCTCCTGGAGCTGCTCCACTGCAGACTGAACTTCCGTTACCTTGACATCCAAGTCATAGAACTTCTGTTCCATGATTCTCTCTAGGCTCTGCTGATTCTGAGTGAGGGTGGCCAGACTTTGCTCAATCCTCAGCGTGGATGCAATCAAGTAACCAACCTGCTCTTGTTTAGTCTTCAAGAAATACTCAGATGCCTCCTCTTGAGTAGGCATCTTGGCAGCTTTCTCCTTCCTCGCCTTCTCCTTCTTCGCGTATGCTTGGGCAGATGATGGCTCGTTCTCAGTCATGACAACTTGATTGCCTCGAAATCTGGACGGATGGGCAGGTGTTCCTTGTCCAATAGATATATGCCCGTGCCCATCTTGGAGTTGATGAGCTCCTGAATTTGAGGGGCATATCCGCAGCTCCTCTTCTGATCTGCTGCAGTCCTCTTGATTGTTTCCACTATGAGGCTCATCACCTTGAACTTCTGAGGCACATCAAACACATGTAGCAAGTTGATAGCATGGCCTCTGATCATCTTGTGATCTCCAGACTTGGGCAGTAAGGTGTGCCTTAGTATCCAATTGATCGTAGGCAGTCCTGACAGAAGGTAATGCACATACCCAAATTTGAAGGTGTCAAGAGCTTCATTGGGAATTTCCTTGTACATATTGGACATGTAGTTATGGTCCATCTTCTTCTTGGCGTAGATATCCAAGTCATCATCTTGCTCCTCTGGGGCATTAATGATCTGTGCCCACTCAGCCACTGTGGATTGGTACCTTGTACCCTCAGACATCCATGTGATCCTCCCATCTGGATAAAAGTGTGCCGTGGAGTAGAACTGCATGATAAGCTCCTCGTTCCACTTTGTGAGCTTCTGCCCAACAAAGTCAGCTACTCCACAAGCATGAAAGCTGTCATATACTCCTGGGTAGTGTTCCTCCTTCTCCTTGATGTAGGTCCAGTCAACCCATCTCATGTCACAGACAATTGGCTTCTTATCTAGCAAAACAGTCTCATAGAAATCCTGTTGCTCCTTGGTGTGAAACCTGTAGTCCACTGTTGTCCTTCTCCTTGAAGCATATGGGTCTGCTTCTCTCCACTTCCTCAGCCCTGAATCTCTCCTGAGCTTCATATCCTCAGCCACAGGATGAGCATCGTTGTGGTCTGGGATCTTGGGCTTTAGCTTTCTCAGGACATTCTCTTCCTCTTCTTCAGTAACAGTCTCAGGCACTGGGGCCTTGTTCTTCTCAGCTGCAGGAATGCTCCTTGTATTTCTCTTAGGCTTTGGCTTGGAGACAGCTTTGGGCTTAGATGCAGTAGCCCCTGACCTTATGGCATCACCCATCAGCTTGGGTTCCTTGGGAGCTGGTGCAGCTACCTCTTCTTCCTCTTCTTCTTCCATGATGGAAGCTTTGCCAAGCACTCTAGCCACAGTCTTCTTCACCCTTTCCTTTCTTTTCTTGCCCTCAGCTGCAACTGGCTCTTGGGGAGTGGGCTTCTCAGTTGAGGCTCTTGCCTTTGACATGGGCTGCCTGCCTACTGGCCTTTTGATTTTCAGACCTGGCTTAGTGCCTTGAGCTGGCTCAACTCTCTTGGAAGTGGCCTCTTCCTCTGCCACATAGTCCTCATCTTCGGAATCTGAAGTCCTCTTCTTCCTTTGTCTTGTGGCAGCCTTTGGCAAATTGCTAGGAGTGCTCCTGCTGCCTTCATCAGATGAACTGGAGGGACTAGTGCCCTCACTCATCACCACTTGCTGCTCTGACATATTTTGGCTATCACTTTGATCAGACATGCTGCAAACTGACTGCTGACCCTGTGAATAGATTATAGATGAACAGAAAAGATGAGCATCACAAAATGCAGAGATTTTTGCAAAAGAATGATCCAAAAACTTAGTTTTAGTTTCCCACTGAAATCATCTCGGATCTACCGATTTTCAAACTCGGTGATACCGAAGCAGTTTTGGAACCTAAACTAGTGAACTCGGTAGGACCGAGTCACAGTTCGGTGGCACCGAGACTGCTAGGGTTTCACTGAGTTGAAAAATCGGTCACACCGATAAGTAATTCTCGGTCAGACCGAGTCTTACTTGTGCAATGGCATAAGCCAAATCGGTAGGACCGAGTTTTTCAACTCGGTGGGTCCGAGATGGTTTCGGCGGAAACCTAAACCTAGAATTTTCGAATCAAACCTAATATACGGGCATTTTGACTGGATAGAAGTTTATCAAACGTGGCAAGAATCAATATGATCACAATGTGCTAGGAATCAGATTGAGGAATAGCACAAAGATCAAGTCCATACCCTAGTTCGGCGGGGACTTGCTACGGCGGCAACGGCGGGGCAGAATTCCCGTTGACGGCGACGGAGACCAGCGACTGGAGGCTGCTGGTGGCGAGAAGACGATCCGAAGACCACGAGGGCAGAGCAGGCTATCGCACGGGCGAAGGGGTTCGAAGAAATTTCCAAAATTTTGCCCGTGACTATATATAGCCCGACCCTATCGGTGTGACCGAGTGGAACAACTCGGTGGCACCGAGATTCATAACTGCGTGCAGTTACTGAAACTCGGTGTGACCGAAAGGTTCAAATCGGTTGCACCGAGATCGAAAACCTAGATCAACTTAATGATCTCGGTAGGACCGAAGGTGGAGTATCGGTCAGACCGAGAATCATAAAGAGGTTTTGGAAGTTTAAGTCTATGACAAATCGGGGACTCCGAGCGCTCCTCACACAGAGTGGTTCGAATCTGACTTGATCAAATTTTGTGATGCATCATGAATAGAGTTTGAGACGAGAAAAGCATAGATAGCTAGGGGGGTTCTTAGGCATTCTTGTCCATCCACTTGGCAAAAGACGATAAAACCAAACAATCAAAACAACAAGTGGATGTCCTCGAATGAGTAAAATATGCAATCCAGCATGCTCACACAATAAGATGGCAAATGAAATATGTGGCAAGGCATGCACAACCAATTCTAGCATCTATCAAGCAATTTGCGATGACTAGGTCATCTATATATGAGTATATTGACTTAGGAGTCAAGTGAGAACACTTGATCATAGGTCATACTCATCGTTTAAGCTCAAGTGGGGTTACCACTTTTACATAAAGCATTGTTTTGTTCACATCTTTAGAGTTGCTTTAGCTCAAGTCTTAGAGTAAAGCTCCCCCTAGATGTGATATCCCCCCTAAGAGGGATGAACTAACCTTGGGTTTTGTCGATGATGACTTCATGTAGATGTTGAAGATGTGGATGCTCAATGTTGATGCAGATCACTTGGAGCTATCCATTTGAGTGAATTGCACTTTCAATACCTACATGGGTTAGTCCCACAAGGAACAAACAAGGATATCCATAGACATAGAGTGATGCACACAAAAGATGATGTCCATGAAAACTTTTTAGGTTACCTTGTCCCTTGTTCTACCAACAAGAGGGTTTGTGACTCCTTGAACTAGTGCAAGATGTGGAAGTTGATTGCACTTGTTCTTGACAAAATGATAAGAGTGAAGTATGTTGGCGGAGTCACCCTCAAGAACTCTCTAGTTCTTCTTCTTTTGGATCCACATCATCTTGATGGGAATCCTTGGAGTTGTAGTCGTACTTGATGAAGTGGGACTTGAAGTAGTCTTGGGAATCCACTTGACTAAGGTCTTAGGAGCTTCTTCAAATGCATCAATTTCCTCTTGAAGCTTGTCCTTCCCTTTTTGCTCGTAGTCTTGTGGTGGAAGATCATCTTGAGCTTGTGTCCCCTTGAAAGAAGCATACTTCTCTTGTTGAGGGACAAACTTTGTCTTGGGGTATTGATCTTCTTCCCACTCAACTCCATTGGCATTGAACTTTCGTTCAAAACCAACACCTTGATTCTTCCGGTGCATTCCTTGCTTGCGCACAATTTCCTTGAATTGCTTACTCCCGGCAAGGCTTTTGTACACTCCCTTCTCTATAATTCCCTTCAATAAGCTATTTTCTTGCTCAAGTGTAACTTGGCTAAGAGAATCATTAGTGGAATCAAGAGAACTACTAGAAGCAACAACATTGGATTTAACATGTTCATTGTTACTGCTAGAGGAAGAATCTTTCTTGTTACTAGACTTGACTTGAGGCATGTAAGTGGATAAGAGTAAACGCTTGGCAATGTAAGAAGAACTTTTCTTGCGGAGATCATCATTGATTGCTTTTAAGAACTCATGCTCTTGCTCAAGATTGAGCTTCTCAAAGAGTAATTTCTCATGAGCTCTTAAAAGTTTTTGATGATCTTCGAAGATGGTTTGATGAGCTAACTTAAGAGTGTTTAGTTCTTTAGTTAGGGCCTCAATCTTCTCCTTATCATTGTCATTCGTTATATCTTGATTAGCATGTTTAAATGACATTTCATCATAGTATTCATCACTAGAGTTGTCACCAAGCAAATCATCACCTAACAAGTCATCTTCATCACTATTGAAATCAACATACTCGGGGTGTGTTACCTTAGGACCTTTGGCCATGAAGCATCTTCCAATTCCTTCATTTGGTGAGTCAAATATGTCGTAGGAGTTGGTTGACACAAGTGCTAGACCGGCAACACCCTCATCTTGAGTATCTTCAGAGCCGGAGTAATAACTTCTCTCGGAGTGGCTGTCAGAGTCAGAGCCGGATACCCATTCACCAACATGAGCTTGATGTCTTCGTCTTGTGTAGCTCCTTGATGATTTTTCCTTCCTTTCTGAATCCTTGCTTCTCCGTGAGTATCTTCGTTCATAACGATCATCTCTACTCCTTCTCTCTCTTGGTGGTGATCCTTTGCTTCTTCTTTTTGGAGAATCTTCTCTTCTCTTGTAGGGAGCCGTACACTCATTTGAATAGTGTCCGGGTCTTCCACAATTGTAGCGGTTTCGCTCTCGACTAGAAGATCTTTTGTCATTGTAGGACCTTGACTTGAAGCTTCTATCTTCGCTTCTACTCTTGTAGAACTTGTTGAAGTTCTTCACCATTAAGCTCAATTCTTCATTGAAGTCTTGTTTCTCACTTGATGATGTAGGGGCTTCACATGAGGCTTTATAGGCACCACTTGATTTGTTGTGAAGTTCCTCTTTATCCTTAAGTGACATCTCATGAGCAACAATTCTTCCAATCACCTCCGTTGGCTTGAGATCTTTATAATTGGGCATCATTTGGATCAATGTGCACACGGTATCATATTTTCCATCCAAGGCTCTTAGAATCTTCTTGATGATGAATTTATCGGTCATATCTTCACTTCCTAAGCCGGCAATCTCATTTGTGATGAGAGCAAGCCTAGAGTACATTTCAGCAACACCTTCACCATCCTTCATCTTGAACTTGTCAAGTTGGCTTTGAAGCACATCCAACTTGGATTCCTTGACGGAGTCGGTACCTTCGTGCATATCAATCAAAGTGTCCCAAATTTCCTTCGCATTCTCAAGGCGGCTGATTTTGTTGAATTCTTCGGGGCACAATCCGTTGAAGAGAATATCACAAGCTTGAGCATTGTATTGCAACATCTTCAACTCATCCGCGGTAGCTTCACGGTTTGGTTCTTTCGCATCAAAGAAGTCACCTTGCAAACCAACACACACAATAGCCCAAACGGCGGGGTTATGTCCAAGAATATGCATTTTCATTTTATGCTTCCAACTAGCAAAATTAGTACCATCAAAGTAAGGACCTCTACGGTGATAATTTCCCTCGCTAGACGCCATACTCTCCTAGGTTGTGAAACCAAGGCTATGACCACCAAAAGCTATGGAGATCAAATCAAATGGACACCAAAGCTCTGATACCACTTGTAGGATCAAAAGTATGTCTATAGGGGGGTGATTAGACTACTTGAACAAATAAAAACTTAACCTTTTCCCAATTTTAGTTCTTGGCAGATTTTAGCTAATTTAGGACAAGTCAAGCAATCATCACATGATTCAAGCAAGCATGCAAAGAGTATATTGGCAGCGGAAAGTAAAGCATGCAACTTGCAAGAATGTAAAGGGAAGGGTTTGGAGAATTCAAATGCTATTGGAGACACAGATGTTTTTCCCGTGGTTCGGATAGGTGGTGCTATCCTACATCCACGTTGATGGAGACTTCAACCCACAAAGGGTAACGGTTGCGTGAGTCCACACAGGGCTCCACCCAAGGGTAACGGTTGCGTGAGTCCACACAGGGCTCCACCCACGAAGGGTCCACGAAGAAGCAACCACCCACAAAGGGTCCACGAAGAAGCAACCTTGTCTATCCCACCGTGGCCATCGCCCACACAGGACTTGCCTCACTAGCGGTAGATCTTCACGAAGTAGGCGATCTCCTTGCCCTTACAAACTCCTTGGTTCAACTCCACAATCTTGTCAGAGGCTCCCAAGTGACACCTAGCCAATCTAGGAGACACCACTCTCCAAGAAGTAACAAATGGTGTGTAGGTAATGAACTCCTTGCTCTTGTGCTTCAAATGATAGTCTCCCCAACACTCAACTCTCTCTCATAGGATTTGGATTTGGTGGAAAGAAGATTTGAGTGGAAAGCAACTTGGGAAGGCTAGAGATCAAGATTCATATGGTAGGAATGGAATGTCTTGGTCTCAACACATGAGTAGGTGGTTCTCTCTCAGAACATATGAGTTGGAATGATGTGTGTGTTCTGATGGCTCTCTCATTGAATGAGGAGGAGGTGGAGGGGTATATATAGCCTCCACACAAAATCCAACCGTTACACACAGTTTTCCAATCTCGGTGGGACCGAATCAATAAACTCGGTCGGACCGAAAATGTAAACCTAGTGACCGTTAGAGATTTTCGGTGGGACTGACATGCAACTCGGTAGGACCGATATGGTTAGGGTTTGGTCATAATGTAATCTCGGTGAGACCGATTACACAAACTCGGTGAGACCGAATTTGGTAATTAGCTGACCAGAGAGTTGGTCAGGAAAACTCGGTGGGACCGATTTGCTCTTTCGGTGAGACTGAGTGGAACTCGGTGAGACCGAAAAGTTACAAAGGGGAAACACTGAGTTTACATTGCAATCTCGGTGGGACCGATTCGCTCTTTCGGTGGGACCGAAAAGTTACGAAAGGGAAACAGAGAGTTTGCAACCCCATCTCGGTGAGACCGAGATCCCTATCGGTAGGACCAAATTGCTAGGGTTTGGCAGTGGCTAATGACAAGTGAAAACTCGATGGCGCCGGATAGGAAGAATCGGTAGGACCGAGTTTGGCTTAGGGTTTGGGTCATATGTGGATATGGGAAAGTAGTTGAAGGTTTTGGAGCATATCACTAAGCACATGAAGCAAGAGGCTCATTAAGCAATACTTCATCCCTCCTTGATAGTATTGGCATTTACTAAAGACACAATGTGACCTTGGATCACTAAAATATAAAATGAAGAGTCTTGAGCTTTTGAGCTTGAGCCAATCCTTTGTCCTTAGCATTTTGAGGGTTCCACTTTCACATCCATGCCATGCCAATCATTGAGCTTTCCTGAAATAATCATCTTGGAATAGCATTAGCTCAATGAGCTATATGTTGTTATGAATTACCAAAACCACCTAGGGATAGTTGCACTTTCAGTGCCGCCCCGCGGCATTCCCTACCCCTGCTGCTGCCTTGCTCCCGGCTGCCCTTCCCGTGCAGCCCCCTGCCGGCGCCCTCCACCGCAGGCCCGCCTCCCTCTGCCGTTGCCGCTTGCCGACGTCCGCGTGCGCCCAGACACCGGCCTCCCCACTCACTCCCTCTGTCCCGCTCGCGAACCCCACTCCAACCGACCACCGCGTCCCACCCCGGCCTTCCTCGCTCGTCACCTGCGCCGCACGACCGCGGCCCCGCACCGTCCCGCCTCGCACGCGCGAGCTTGACGTCGCATCCTACCCCACCGCACGCGCCCGCACCCGGCACCCATTGGCGTGCCCTGCCCCGTGCAGCTCTCTGCTCCGCCGGCCCCGCGCGCCCGCCTTTGGCTTCTGCCCCGCTGGCGTCTGCTGCCGCCCAGGGCCACGCACCGCTCCCCCTGCCACAGCGCCGCTGCCCCGCCGTGCGCGAGCGCACACACGCTCCCTTGCGCCGGCTAGCCGCGTACCACGGCCGCGTTGGATTCCCTGGGGCTTTGTTGCACGCGCGCCCGCTAACCCGCCCCGTTGCCTGCACTGTGACACAAACAGCCGGGGCCCACGCCCTAGAAAAATTAGAATGAAAAATAAATAAAAATATTAGTTAATTAATTGGATAATTAATTAACTTAATTAATCCTATTTAATTAATCTAATTAAAGATTAGTTAACCTAATTAGCTAATTAAACTAATTAATAGGTTAATTAGGTTATTGTGACAATAACATGTGGGACCCACTTACACTATTCATATGTTGACCAGTCAACATTTGATAGGGTCAACCCAACCCCACTGCCCCACCTGTCATACACTATGGCTACCATAGCACTAGGTGACAAAATTATAATCTGTTTTATTTTTGAATTAAATTAATTCTAAAAAATGCAATAAACTTTGAAAATGAATATAAAATAATCCGTAACTCGGATGGAAAAACTTTGTACATGAAAGTTGCTCAGAACGATGAGACGAATCCGGATACGTGGCCCGTTCGTCCGCCAGCATCCCTAGCATAGTGAACACACAACTTTTCCCCTCCGGTTCATCCGTCCGAAAACGCGAAACACCGGGGATATTTTCCCGGATGTTTCCCCGCTTCACCGGTACCACCTCATACCGCGTTAGGGCACACCTAGCACCGCTGTTTTCTTTGTCATGCATCGTTATGCATCTGTTTGCATTGTATTCATTGTTTCTTCCCCCTCTTCTCTCCGGTAGACTTCAAGACCGACGCCGCTGCTAAACAGTACGACTACGTTGTTGACGACCCCTCTCTCTTGCCAGAGCAACCAGGCAAGCCCCCCCCCCTTGATCACCAGATATCGCCTACTCTTCTCTATACTGCTTGCATTAGAGTAGTGTAGCATGTTACTGCTTTTCGTTAATCCTATCCTGATGCATAGCCTGTCCTTGCTACTACTGTTATTACCTTTACCTGCAATCCTAATGCTTAGTATAGGATGCTAGTTTATCATCAGTGGCCCTACCTACTTGTCCGTCTGCATGCTATACTATCGGGCCGTGATCACTCAGGAGGTGATCACGGGTATATACTATATACTTTATACATGATACATGTGGTGACTAAAGTCGGGTCGGCTCGTGGAGCATCCGCGAGTGATTCACGGATTGGGGGCTGAAAGGACCTTTGTCCCAATGGCCCTCTGTGTGGATCTTTGTGGCGAAGCGACATGGCAGGTTGAGACCACCTAGGAGAGAGGTGGGCCTGGCCCTGGTCGGCGTTCATGGTTATTTTAAGATAACACGTTTAACGAGATCTTGGTATTTGATATGAGTCTGGCCACTGGCCTATACGCACTAACCATCTACGTGAAGAAAATTATGTGCACTCGACGTCGTGGTATCAGCCGAAGTCTTCGTGACGTCAGTGACTGAGCGGCGCGTGCCGGGTTGGACTGCGTAACGCAACTTCCTTTGTAATGGAGGTTGCTAGGTCTGCTCACTGGCCGCCCTCGCAACATGCAGGTGTGCAATGGGCGATGGGCCCAGACCCCTGCGCCATAGGATTTAGACCGGCGTGCTGACCTCTCTGTTGTGCCTAGGTAGGGCTGCGACGTGTTCATCTTCCGAGGCCGGGCATGACCCAGAAAAGTGTGTCCGGACAAAGGGGATCGAGCATGTTGGGAAATGTGGTGCACCCCTGGAGGGAAGTTAATCTATTCGAATAGCCGTGATCTTCGGTAACAGGGCGACTTGGAGTTGTACCTTGACCTTATGACAAGTAGAACCGGATACTTAAGAAAACACATCCTTCCAAGTGCCAGATACAACCGGTGATCGCTCTCTCACAGGGCGACGAGGGGAGGATCATCGGTTAGGATTATGCTATGCGATGCTACTTGGTGAACTTACCATCTACTCTCTTCTTCTGCTGCAAGATGGAGGTTACCAGAAGCCTAGTCTTCGAAAGGACTAGCTATCCCCTCTTATTCCGGCATTCTGCAGTTCAGTCCACATATGATACCCTTAATCCATTTGATACCAATGCATACATATGTAGTGTAGCTCCTTTCTTGCGAGTACTTTGGATGAGTACTCACGGTTGATTTGCTTCCTCTTTTCCCCCTTTTTCTATACCCGATTGCTACGACCAGACGATGGAGCCCAGGAGCCAGACGCCACTATCGATGACGACTACTACTACTACTTGGGAAGTGCCTACTACTACGTGCAGCCCGCTATCGACGACCAGGAGTAGTTTAGGAGGATCCTAGGCAGGAGGCCTATGCCTCTTTCGATCTATATCCCAGTTTGTGCTAGCCTTCTTAAGGCAAACTTGTTTAACTTATGTCTGTACTCAGATATTGTTGCTTCCGCTGACTCGTCTATGATCGAGCTCTTGTATTCGAGCCCTCGAGGCCCCTGGCTTGTAATGTGATGCTTGTATGACTTATTTTATTTGTAGAGTTGTGTTGTGATATCTTCCCGTGAGTACCTGATCTTGATCGTACACGTTTGCGTGTATGATTAGTGTACAATTGAATCGGGGGCGTCACAATTTCCCTCAGTTTTTGAGAACCAAGGTATCAATCCAATAGGAGGCTACGCGTGAGTCCCTCGTACCCGCACAAAACAAATAACTCCTCGCAACCAACGCGATAAGGGGTTGTCAATCCCTTCACGGTCACTTACGAGAGTGAGATCTGATAGATATGATAAGATAATATTTTTGGTATTTTTGTGATAAAGATGCAAAGTAAAATAAAAGAAAAGTAAAAAGCAAAGGAAATAACTAAGTATTGGAAGATTAATACGATGAAGATAGACCCGGGGGCCATAGGTTTCACTAGTGGCTTCTCTCAAGAGCATAAGTATTTTATGGTGGGTGAACGAATTACTGTTGAGCAATTGACAAAATTGAGCATAGTTATGAGAATATCTAGGTATGATCATGTATATAGGCATCATGTCCGAGACAAGTAGACCGACTCCTGCCTGATCTACTACTATTAGTCCACTCATCGACCGCTATCCAGCATGCATCTAGAGTATTAAGTTCATGAAAACAGATTAACGCCTTAAGCAAGATGACATGATGTAGAGGGATAGATTCATGCAATATGATAAAACCCCATCTTTTTATCCTCGATGGCAACAATACAATACGTGCCTTGCTGCCCCTACTGTCACTGGGAAAGGACACCGCAAGATTGAACCCAAAGCTAAGCACTTCTCCCATTGCAAGAAATATCAATCTAGTAGGCCAAACAAAACTGATAATTCGAAGAGACTTGCAAAGATAACCAATCATACATAAAAGAATTCAGAGAAGATTCAAATATTGTTCATAGATAATCTGGATCATGAACCCACAATTCATCGATCTCAACAAACACACCGCAAAAAGAAGATTACATCGAATAGATATCCACAAGAGAGGGGGAGAACATTGTATTGAGATCCAAAAAGAGAGAAGAAGCCATCTAGCTAATAACTACGGACCCGAAGGTCTAAGGTAAACTACTCACACTTCATCAGAGAGGCTATGGTGTTGATGTAGAAGCCTTCCATGATGGATGCCTCCTCCGGTGGAGCTCCGGAACAGGCCCCAAGATGGGATCTCGTGGATATAGAAAGTTGCGGCGGTGGAATTAGGGTTTTGGCTCCGTATCTGATCTTATGGGGGTACGTAGGTATATAGGAGGAAGAAGTACGTCGGTGGAGCAACAGGGGGCCCACGAGGGTGGAGGGCACTTGGGGGGAGGGGGGTAGGCGCGTCCCCTACCTCGTGGCCTCCCTGTTGGTTGCTTGGCGTAGGGTCCAAGTCTCCTGGGTCTTGTTCGTTGAGAAAATCACGTTCCCGAAGGTTTCATTCTGTTTGGACTCCGTTTGATATTCCTTTTCTTCGAAACCCTAAAATAGGCCAAAAAACAACAATTCTGGGATGGGCCTCCAGTTAATAGGTTAGTCCCAAAATTAATATAGAAGTGGATAATAAAGCCCAATAATGTCCAAAACAGTAGATAATGTAGCATGGAGCAATAAAAAATTATAGATACGTTGGAGACGTATCATCCTTCCAGAAGGCCATGGGCACCAATATTCGCTTCAGCACAACTTTCCATCCTCAAACAAGTGGCCAAGTCAAGAGAGTCAACCAAATCCTCGAAGACATGCTTAGAGCTTGTGTCATCTCTTTCGGTATGAAGTGGGAAGATTGCCGCCCATATGCCAAGTTCTCCTATAACAACAACTTCCGAGCAAGTTCGGGCAAAGCCCCATTCGAATTTTTTATGGCAGAAAGTGTCGTACTCCTCTCAATTGGTCCGAGACTGGTGAACGCCAACTTCTTGGCAATGACTTGATCACAGAAGGTTAAGAAATGTGTAAGTCATCTGTGAAAATCTCAAAGCCGTGCAATCGCGCCAGAAGAGTTACTATGATAGCAAGCACCATGACTTGGCTTTCGAGATTGTAGACCATGTCTATCTCCATGTCTCTCCAATGAAAGTCACTCAACACTTCGGTATCAAAGGGAAGCTTGCCCCTAGATATGTGGGTCCTTTCAAGATCATTGGCAAAAGAGGTGACCTCGCCTAGCAACTTGAGCTCCCGTCTAACTTCTCAAATGTGCATGATGTGTTTCACGTGTCACAACTTCACAAGTGCTTCAAGACGCCTGAGCGCACTATCAACTTCGAAGAGATTGACCTCCAAGAAGACTTGTGTTATCATGAGCATCCCGTTGCCATTCTTGAAGAAACCGAGCGTAGAACTCGCAACAAGTCGATCAAATTCTTGAAAGTTAAGTGGTCTCACCATTCTGACCGAGAAGCTACTTGGGAGCGCGAGGATCACCTCTGTTTCAAATATCCATAATTCTTCCAGTCCTAGATCTCGGGTCGAGATCCTCTTGTAGTGGTGGAGAGTTGTAACATCCCGGATGTAACATTCCATAATTGTAACTCCAACTTTTGCCATTTCCGGCTATGTTATATGTTATATCCTCCATGGTTGGGTTTTGTCCTCGTTTTGCATTTTGTTCATGTCATGCATTTCATCTCATGTCACCATGTGCATCTCATTTGCTTTCGTGTTCGTCTCATGCAGCCGGTCTTTTTCCCCATTGTCCGTTTCGGGATCCGACACTCACACATGCACCCGTTGCACCTCTCAGATCTCATTTCTTGAGCGGGAGAAAAATGTTCTCGAAATGGGCCGGGATTTGTCGAGTGGCCTTGGTACGTAGCCGGTAGGCCGCCTATCAAATTTCGTTCCATTTGGAGGTCGTTTGATACCCCAAGGGTTAACCGTGTAACTATCCAAACCCCTCTCTATTTGCAGCCCAACACCCCTCCACAAAAGCCCACTAGCCCATCTAAACCCCCTCCATGCTCTCCGTTGTTGGATCATGATCGTGTGGGCAAAAACCGCACCTCAATAGCCCTCTCCTAGCTCCCAGAATTTATAAATAGGCCTCCTCCTCCGACATTCATGGGCAAACCCTAGTTCCATCTTCTCCCTCTGCGTCGGACACGTCCACCGCCCGGACCAACCACATGCCGCCACATCACCCCGTTCCGCCCCCTCCACCGCGTCGCCCGTGCGGCCCGCCGAGCCCAGGCGGGGCCCTCCCAGCCCGGGTCGCCACCACCGCCCCTCCGACGAGTGCCCGAGCCCCGCGCGCGCGCCCCGCCGCCGCAGTGCTCCGCCGCCGCCGCCGCGCCTTCGCCTCCCGCTCGCCCCGCCGCGCCGCCACCTCGCCGCTCTGTCACGGGCGCCTCCTGCCGCCTGCATGTGCCAGCAGCATCGCCACCGGACTCCCGTCGCCGGCCTCTCCTCCGGCCAGATCCGCACGGGGAACGGCCGGATCCGCCACCCCCGAGCTCGCCGCCGGTGACGACCTCACCAAAGAGCCCTCGCCGCCCGGACCCATATCTGGTCCGACCCGCTCCGCCTCCACCGACCCGACTCGCAAACCGCTTCGTGGACTTCCGCGGGGAATAAATTTCGCCTAAGTCTTTTTCTGAAAAACTTCATGTGCCCCTTCATCATGCCATAACTTCGTGCTCGTGGCTCCGATTTGAGCGTGTGATATGTCAAAATGTTCATCTCATGATGCTCTACATGCTAGTGTTATTTGCATGCATGTTACTGTCCATATTGATGCCCTAATCTTTGTTGCGAAAGTGCAAAATGATGTTATCTGCTGGAAACTATCATAACTTGTTGATTTGTCTTTTTCATAGCATTTTGTGTGTTTGTCTTTTGAGCATCATGTCAACTTGTTTTAGGAGCATCTTCATGACATTTCTGTAGCATGTAGTTTACTAGTGCTAAACATTGCTACCTGATGCCATTTCTGCCATGATCAGTGAAAAACTCCTAAGTCTGTAAACTGTTGTCATTTGCATTTTTGCCATGCTGTTTTAGACTTGTGCTAGTGAGTTCTAGTAGTAGCTCAGTGTTCATGATTTGTAGAGCTTCACATGTACTTCATTGCCTTGTGTTTTTTCATGATGCATCTTAGGTGCTATGTTGCTGTTAAGCGCATCTTTGCATTATTCTTGTTTTGCTCGTCATTTGCAAACCGTGCATCCGTTTCCGGTGATCTTTATATCGATTTCAACCGAAATCTCCCAACCTATCCAGTGACATGCTTGGTTTGCCAAGTTGATGACATGATAATATTTTCCCTTCCAGAGTACCCATATGCATTGCACATCATATATTGCATTCCATGCCATGTCTTGCATCATGTTGCTTGTGCATTGCACCGTAATTGATTGTTGTTCCGTTGCTTGTGTTCTTACTTTGGGTAGATCCGGGAGATGAGTTCATGAACAAGGAACCTATCGAGTACGTTTACGAGGAGCAAGGTTTCGACAACCCTGAGAACTTTACGGGCAAGATGATCATTACCCCTGATATCACTTCTATCTTTGCTTGCTAGTTGTTCGCTCTATCGCGCTACCTACCACTGGTTGATCAAGCTTCCCATATTGCCATGTCAAGCCTCTAACCCACCTTCCTAGCAAACCGTTGTCTGGCTATGTTATCGCTTTTGCTCAGCCCCCTCTTGTAGCATTGCTAGTTGTAGGTGCCTTGCAGGTTGTTCCATGTTGAACATGGATATGTCGGGATGTCACAATATCTCTTATTTAATTAATGCATCTATATACTTGGTAAAGGGTGGAAGGCTTAGCCTTTTGCTCGGTGTTTTGTTCCACTCTTGCCTCCCTAGTTTCTGTCATACCGGTGTTATGTTCCTTCAATTTTGCGTCCCTAACACGGTGAGGGTTTATGGGCCCCTCTTGACAGTTCGCTTTGAATAAAACTCTTCCAGTAAGGCCCAACATTGTTTTTACCATTTGCCTAATAACAACTAAACTTTGCATAGGGAGTAATTAACCCGAGGATTCCAATCAACAACCCGGGCCAATGCTCCTCATGAGTGTTAGTCAAAAAGGGGCAGACCGCGGGGCCACCACGGGGCAACTCGAGGTCTGGTTTTACTCGTAGGCTTTCCCTTCTGATTGTGACCTGAGACAACATACACACTGCTATTATCAGGGTGTCGGCACGTCGGGAGGTCTTGCTGTACTTGTTTTACCATTGTCAAAATGTCTTGTGCACCGGGATTCTGAGTCTAATCGGAGGGTCCCGTGATGGAGGATTGTCTCCGTGGATCATGATCTTGTCATGGGATAAGTTGGGACACCCCTGCAGGGTTTAAACTTTCGAGAGCCGTGCCCGCAGTTATGTGGCAGATGGGAATTTGTTAATATCCAATTGTAGAGAACTTGACACTTGACTTAATTAAAATACATCAACCGCGTGTGTAACCGTGATGGCCTCTTTACGACAAGGTTGGGGAAGAGAACACGGTGGGGTTATGTTTGAACGTAAGTAGTTCAGGATCACTTCTTGATCACTTCTAGCTCTATGTCCGTTGCGTAGTTTCTCATCTTACTCTTGTACTCGTATGTTAGCCACCATATATTCTTAGTGCTTGCTTCAACTACACCTTATAACCACATCCTACCTTTAAGCTTAAATAGTCTTGATCTCGCAGGTTTTGAGATTGCTGAGTCCTCGTGGCTCACAGTTACTACAAACACAGTTGCAGGTGCCGATGATACCGATGCAGGTGATGCCACCAAGCTCAAGTGGGAGTTCGATGAAGACCTTGGTGAAGGAAATATGCCCTAGAGGCAATAATAAAGTTATTATTTATTTCCTTATATCATGATAAATGTTTATTATTCATGCTAGAATTGTATTAACCGGAAACAAAATACATGTGCGAATACATAGACAAACAGAGTGTCACTAGTATGCCTCTACTTGACTAGCTCGTTGATCAAAGATGGTTATGTTTCCTAACCATAGACATGAGTTGTCATTTGATTAACGAGATCATGTCATTAGGAGAATGATGTGATTGACTTGACCCATTCTGTTAGCTTAGCACTTGATCGTTTAGTTTGTTGCTATTGCTTTCTTCATGACTTATACATGTTCCTATGACTATGAGACTATGCAACTCCAGTTTACCGGAGGAACACTTTGTGTGCCACGTAACTGGGTCATTATAAAGGTGCTCTACAGGTGTCTCCGAAGGTACTTGTTGGGTTGGCGTATTTCGAGATTATGATTTGTCACTCCGATTATCGGAGAGGTATCTCTAGGCCAACTCGGCAATGCACATCACTATAAGCCTTGCAAGCATTGCAACTAATGAGTTAGTTGCGGGATGATGTATTACGGAACGAGTAAAGATACTTGCCGGTAACAATATTGAACTAGGTATTGAGATACCGACAATCGAATCTTGGGCAAGTAACATACCGATGACAAAGGGAACAATGTATGTTGTTATGCGGTTTGACCGATAAAGATCTTCGTAGAATATGTAGGAGCCAATATGAGAATCCAGGTTCCGCTATTGGTTATTGACCGGAGACGTGTCTCGGTCATCTCTACATAGTTCTCAAACCCGTAGGGTCCGCACGCTTAAAGTTCGATGACGGTTATATTATGAGTTTACATGTTTTGATGTACCGAAGGTAGTTCGGAGTCCCGGATGAGATCGCGGACATGACGAGGAGTCTCGAAATGGTCGAGATGTAAAGATCTATATATTGGACAACTATATTCGGACATCGAAAAGGTTCCGAGTGATTCGGGTATTTATCGGAGTACCGGGGAGTTACGGGAATTCGCCGGGGAGTGTATGGGCCTTATTGGGCTTTAGGGGAAAGAGAGAGAGAGAGGCAGGCCGCGCGCCCCCCAAGGCCTAGTCCGAATTGGACTAGGGGGAAGGGCTGCGCCCCCTCCTTCCTTCTCTTCTCTTTTCTCTTTCCTTCTCTCCTACTCCTACTATTTGGAAGGGCTCCTAGTTCTACTAGGAAAGGGGGAATCCTACTCCCGGTGGGAGTAGGACTCCCCTAGGGCGCGCCATAGAGAGGGTCGGCCGCTCCCCTCCTCCACTCCTTTATATACGTGGCCAGGGGGCACCCCATAGACACAACAATTGATCTCTTGATCTCTTAGCCGTGTGCGGTGCTCCCCTCCACCATAATCCACCTCGATCATATCATAGCGATGCTTAGGCGAAGCCCTGCGTCGGTAGAACATCATCATCATCACCATGCCGTCGTGCTGACGAAACTCTCCCTCAACACTCGGCTGGATCGGAGTTCGAGGGACGTCATCGAGTTGAACGTGTGCAGAACTCGGAGGTGCCGTGCCTTCAGTACTTGATCGGTCGGATCGTGAAGACATACGACTACATCAACCGCGTTGTGCTAACGCTTACACTTTCGGTCTACGAGGGTACCTGGACAACACTCTCCCCTCTCGTTGCTATGCATCACCATGATCTTGCGTGTGCGTAGGAAATTTTTGAAATTACTATGTTCCCCAACAGTGGCATCCGAGCCAGGTTTTATGCGTAGATGTCATATGCACGAGTAGAACACAAGTGAGTTATGGGCGATATAAGACATACTGCTTACCAGCATGTCACACTTTGGTTCGGCGGTATTGTTGGATGAAGCGGCCGGGACCGACATTACGCGTACGCTTTCGCGAGACTGGTTTTACCGCCGTGCTATGCACACAGGTGACTAGCGGGTGTCAGTTTCTCCAACTTTAGTTGAACCGAGTGTGGCTACGCCCGGTCCTTGAGAAGGTTAAAACATCACTAACTTTACCAACTATCGTTGTGGTTTTGATGCGTAGGTAAGAACGGTTCTTGCTCAGCCCGTAGCAGCCACGTAAAACTTGCAACAACAAAGTAGAGGGTGTCTAACTTGTTTTTGCAGGGCATGTTGTGATGTGATATGGTCAAGACGTGATGAGATATAAGTTTTTGTATAAGATGATCACGTTTTGTTGAAGTTATCGGCAACTGGCAGAAGCCTTATGGTTGTCTCTTTATTGCATAAGATGCAAGCGCCAAATAATTGCTTTACTTTATCGCTATGCGATAGCAATAGTTGTAAGAGAAATAGTTGGAGAGACGACCATGTGACGACACATTGATATAGATCAAGATGATGGAGATCATGGTGTCATGCCGGTGATGATGGAAATCATGACGATGCTTTGGAGATGGAGATCAAAGGCACAAGATGATGATGGCCATATCATGTCACATATTTTGATTGCATGTGATGTTTATCTTTTATACATCTTATTTTGCTTAGTTCGATGGTAGATTTATAAGATGATCTCTCACTAATTATCAAGGTACAAGTGTTCTCCCTGAGTATGCACTGTTGCGTAAGTTCTTCGTGCTGAGACACCACGTGATGATCGGGTGTGATAGGCTCTACGTTCAAATACAACAGGTGCAAAACAGTTGCACACACGGAATACTCAGGTTAAACTTGACGAGCCTAGCATATAACAGATATGACCTCAAAACACTGAGACCGAAAGGTCGACCGTGAATCATATTGTAGGTATGATCAACATAGTGATGTTCACCATTGAAACTACTCCATCTCACGTGATGATCGGACATGGTTTAGTTGATATGGATCACGTGATCACTTAGAGGATTAGAGGGATGTCTATCTAAGTGGGAGTTCTTAAGTAATATGATTAATTGAACTTAAATTTATCATGAACTTAGTCCTGGTAGTATTAGCATATCTATGTTGTAGATCAAAAGCTCTCGTTTAGCTCCCCTGTTTTATTTTTGATATGTTCCTAGAGAAAACTAAGTTGAAATATGTTAGTAGCAATGATGCGGATTGGGTCCGTGATCTGAGGTTTATCCTCATTGCTGCACAGAAGAATTATGTCCTTGATGCACCGCTAGGTGACAAACCTATTGCAGGAGCAGATGCAGATGTTATGAACGTTTGGCTAGCTCAATATGATGACTACTTGATAGTTTAGTGCACCATGCTTAAACGGCTTAGAATCGGGACTTCAAAGACGTTTTGAACGTCATGGACCATATGAGATGTTCCAGGAGTTGAAGTTAATATTTCAGGCAAATACCCGAGTTGAGAGATATGAAGTCTCCAACAAGTTCTATAGCTAAAAGATGGAGGAGAATAGCTCAAGCAGTGAGCATGTGCTCAGATTGTCTGGGTACTACAATCGCTTGAATCAAGTGGGAGTTAATCTTCCAGATAAAATAGTGATTGACATAATTCTCTAGTCCCCATCACCAAGTTAGTAGAACTTCGTGATGAACTATAATATGCAAGGGATAACGAAAACGATTCCCAAGCTCTTCATGATGCAGAAATCAACGAAGGTAGAAATCAAGAAAAGCATCAAGTGTTGATGGTAAAAAAACCACTAGTTTCAAGTAAAGGGACAAAGGGAAGAAAGGGGAACTTCAAGAAGAACGGCAAGCAATTTAATGCTCAAGTGAAAAAACCCAAGTCTAGACCTAAGCCTGAAACTAAGTGCTTCTACTGCAAAGGGACTGGTCACTGGAAGCGGAACTACCCCAAGTAATTGGCGGATAAGGAGGATGGCAAAGTGAACATAGGTATATTTGATATACATGTTATTGATGTGTACTTTACTAGTGTTTATAGCAACCCCTCAGTATTTGATACTAGTTCAGTTGCTAAGAATAGTAACTCGAAATGGGAGTTGCAGAATGAACAGAGACTAGTTAAGGGTGAAGTGACGATGTGTATTGGAAATGGTTCCAAGATTGATATGATCATCATCGCACACTCCCTATACTTTTGGGATTAGTGTTAAACCTAAAATAAATGTTATTTAGTGTTTGCGTTGAGCATGAATATGATTGGATCATGTTTATTGCAATACGGTTATTCATGTAAGTTAGAGAATAATTATTGTTCTATTTACATGAATAAAACCTTCTATGGTTATACACCCAATGAAAATGGTTTGTTGGATCTTGATCGTGGTGATACACATTTTCATAATATTGAATCCAAAAGATGCAAAGTTTATAATGATAGTGCAACTTATTTGTGGCACTGCCGTTTAGGTCATATTGGTGTAAAGCGCATGAAGAAAATCCATGCTGATGGGCTTTTGGAATCACTTGATTATGAATCAGTTGATGCTTGCGAACCATGCCTCATGGGCAAGATGACTAAGACTTTGTTCTCCGGAACAATGGAGCGAGCAACAAATTTGTTGGAAATCATACATACTGATGTATGTTTTCCGATGAATATTGAGGCTCGCGGCAGGTATCATTATTTTCTGATCTTCACAGATGATTTGAGCAGATATGAGTATATCTACTTGATGAAACACAAGTCTGAAATATTTGAAAAGTTCAAAGAATTTTAGAGTGAAGTGGAGAATCATCGTAACAAAAATAAAAGTTTCTACGATCAGTAAAATATTTGAGTTACGAGTTTGGCCTTCAGTTAAAACAATGTGAAATAGTTTCACTACTCACGCCACCTGGAACACCACAGTGTAATGGTGTGTCCGAACGTCATAACTGTACTTTATTAGATATGGTGCGACCTATGATGTCTCTTACCAATTTACCACTATCATTTTGGGGTTATGCATTAGAGACAACTACATTCACGTTAAATAGGGCACCATCTAAATCCGTTGAGATGACACCGTATGAACTATGGTTTGGCAAGAAACCTAAGTTGTCGTTTCTTAAAGTTTGAGGTTGCAATGCTTATGTGAAAAAGTTTCAACCTGATAAGCTTAAACCCAAATCGGAGAAGTGCATCTTCATAGGATACCCAAAAGAAAATGTTGGGTACACCTTCTATCACAGATCTGAAGGCAAGATATTCATTGCTGAGAATGGATCCTTTCTAGAGAAGGAGTTTCTCTCGAAAGAAGTGAGTGGGAGGAAAGTAGAACTTGATGAGGTAACTGTACCTGCTCCCTTATTGGAAAGTAGTTCATCATAGAAATCTGTTCCTGTGACTATTACACCAATTAGTGAGGAAGCTAATGATGATGATCATGTAACTTCAGATCAAGTTACTACCGAACCTCATAGGTAAACCAGAGTGAGATCCGCAACAGAGTGGTATGGTAATCTTGTTCTGGAGGTCATGTTACTTGACCATGACAAACCTACGAACTATGAGGAAGCGATGATGAGCCCAGATTCCAGGAAATGGCTTGAGGCCATGAAATCTGAGATGAGATCCATGTATAAGAACAAAGTATGGACTTTGATTGACTTGCCCAAAGATCGACAAGCCATTGAGATTAAATGGATCTTCAAGAGGAAGACGAACACTGATAGTAGTGTTACTATCTACAAAGCTAGAATTGTCGCAAAAGGTTTTCGAGAAGTTCAAGGTGTTGACTACGATGAGAGTTTCTCACTCGTATCCATGCTTAAGTCTGTCCGAATCATGTTAGCAATTGCCACATTTTATGAAATCTGGCAAATGGATAAACAAAACTACATTCCTTAATGGATTTATTAAAGAAGAGTTGTATATGATGCAACAAGAAAGTTTTGTCAATCCTAAAGGTGCTAACAAAATATGAAAGCTCCAGCGATCCATCTATGGTCTGGTGCAAGCATCTCGGAGTTGGAATATACGCTTTGATAAGTTGATCAAAGCATATAGTTTTATACAGACTTGCGGTGAAGCCTGTATTTACAAGAAAGTGAGTGGGAGCACTACATCATTTCTGATAGGTATATGTGAATGACATATTGTTGATCAGAGATAATGTATAATTATTCTACAAAGCATAAAGGAGTGTTTGAAAGGAATTTTTCAAAGAAAGACCTTAGTGAAGCTGCTTACATATTGAGCATCAAGATCTATAGAGATAGATCAAGACGCTTGATAAGTTTTTCAATGAGTACATACCTTGACAAGATTTCGAAGTAGTTCAAAATGGAACAATCAAAGCAAGAGTTCTTGCTTGTGTTACAAGGTGTGAAACTGAGTAAGACTCAAAGCCCGACCACGGCAGAAGATAGAAAGAGAATGAAAGTCATTCCCTATGCCTTGGCCATAGGTTCTATAAAATATGCCATGCTGTGTACTAGATCTATTGTATACCCTACACTGTTTTTGGCAAGGGAGTACAATAGTGATCTAGGAGTAGATCACCGGACAACAGTCAAAATTATCCTTAGTGGAATAAGGATATGTTTCTCGATTATGGAGGTGACAAAAAGGTTTGTCGTAAAGGGTTACGTCGATGCAAATTTTGACACGGATCCAGATGACTCTAAATCTCAATCTGGATACATATTGAAAGTGGGAGCAATTAGCTAGAGTAGCTCCGTGTAGAGCATTGTTGACATAGAAATTTGCAAAATACTTACGAATCTGAATGTGGCAGACCTGTTGACTAAAACTTCTCTCACAAGCAAAACATGATCACACCTTAGTACTCTTTGGGTTTTAATCACATAGCGATGTGAACTAGATTATTGACTCTAGTAAACACTTTGGGTGTTGGTCACATGTCGATGTGAACTATGGGTGTTAATCACATGGTGATGTGAACTATTGGTATTAAATCACATGGCAATGTGAACTAGATTATTGACTCTAGTGCAAGTGGCAGACTAAAGGAAATATGCCCTAGAGGCAATAATAAAGTTATTATTTATTTCCTTATATCATGATAAATGTTTATTATTCATGCTAGAATTGTATTAACCTGAAACATAATACATGTGTGAATACATAGACAAACAGAGTGTCACTAGTATGCCTCTACTTGACTAGCTCGTTGATCAAAGATGGTTATATTTCCTAACCATAGACATGAGTTGCCATTTGATTAACGAGATCACGTCATTAGGAGAATGATGTGATTGACTTGACCCATTCCGTTAGCTTAGCACTTGATCGTTTAGTTTGTTGCTATTGCTTTCTTCATGACTTATACATGTTCCTATGACTATGAGAATATGCACCTCCTGTTTACCGGAGGAACACTTTGTGTGCCACCAAATGTCACAACGTAACTGGGTGATTATAAAGGTGCTCTACAGGTGTCTCCAAAGGTACTTGTTGGGTTGGCGTATTTCGAGATTTGGTTTTGTCACTCCGATTGTCGGAGAGGTATCTCTGGGCCCACTCGGTAATGCACATCACTATAAGCCTTGCAACTAATGAGTTAGTTGCGGGATGATGTATTACGGAACGAGTAAAGATACTTGCCGGTAACGAGACTGAACTAGGTATTGAGATACCGACGATCGAATCTCGGGCGAGTAACATACCGATGACAAAGGGAACAACGTATGTTGTTTATGTGGTTTGACCGATAAAGATCTTCGTAGAATATGTAGGAGCCAATATGAGCATCCAGTTTCCGCTATTTGTTATGGACCGGAGATGTGTCTCGGTCATGTCTACATAGTTCTCGAACCCGTAGGGTCCGCACGCTTAAAGTTCGATGACGGTTATATTATGAGTTTGTGTGTTTTGATGTACCGAAGGTAGTTAGGAGTCCTAGATGAGATCGGGGACATGACGAGGAGTCTCGAAATGGTCAAGAAGTAAAGATCGATATATTGGACGACTATATTCGTACATCGAAAAGGTTCCGATTGGTTCGGGTATTTATCGGAGTACCGGGGAGTTACGGGAATTCGCCGGGGAGTGTATGGGCTTTATTGGGCTTTAGGGGAAAGAGAGAGAGGCAGGCCGCGCCCCCAAGGCCTAGTACGAATTGGACTAGGTGAAGGGCTGCGCCCCCTCCTTCTTTCTCTTCTCTTTTCCCTTTCCTTCGCTCCTACTCCTACTACTTGGAAGGGCTCCGTTCTACTAGGAAAGGGGGAATCCTACTCCCGGTGGGAGTAGGACTGCCCTAGGGCGCGCCATAGAGAGGGCCGGCCCCTCCCCTCCTCCACTCCTTTATATACGTGGCCAGGGGGCACCCCATAGACACAACAATTGATCTCTTGATCTCTTAGCCGTGTGCGGTGCTCCCCTCCACCATAATCCACCTCGATCATATCATAGCGGTGCTTAGGCGAAGCCCTGCGTCGGTAGAACATCATCATCATCACCATGCCGTCGTGCTGACGAAACTCTCCCTCAACACTCGGCTAGATCAGAGTTCGGGGGACGTCATCGAGTTGAACGTGTGCAGAACTCGGAGGTGCCGTGCATTCGGTACTTGATCGGTCGGATCGTGAAGACGTACGACTACATCAACCGCGTTGTGCTAACGCTTCCACTTTCGGTCTACGAGGGTACGTGGACAACACTCTCCCCTCTCGTTGCTATGCATCACCATGATCTTGCGTGTGCGTAGGAGATTTTTGAAATTACTACGTTCCCCAACACTTGGCTATTACTATGTTTCCTTTTCGGATGATCGGTAGTGGTGCCCAGTAGGGACGATCGACACTTAGCATGGGCTGGTTGAATTCTTTTCATTTGGATCCGTCCATAGTCGGACCTTGTGTGTACTCTGATTGATGTACAAATAATTTGATCATTGTGTGATGTGGTGATTGTAAGCGACTATTTACTTCCTTGTCCATTTACATGGGAATGTGTGAATATGACCCTTCTTGCGATCATACCAAAATGCGGTTATGCCTCTAAGTCATGCCTCGACACGTAGGAGATATAGCCGCATCTTGGGCGTTACACCAAGCTCCTACTGTCTGCCCTCTATTTAAACGAGGCCAGATAGACAGCGGGCAAGAATTGCACCCCTCCGCCGCTCCCCCATCTCCTCCTTCACCATTTTCTCCACTCTTCGATGGCTTCCAAGGAGGCATTCTACGGCATACTACCCGACTAGGTGGCCCGCCGAGCCCTCTGGATATGGGCGAGGCTGCTCGGTGCTGCACCAACCTCGCTTGGCCCGATGGAGCCAGTTGCCGCCCCAATCCGGCGCGTGGTTTAGCAACTTGCCGCTCTAGTTCAGCTCGATGAGGAGTGGCCAGTTGCTCCATGCCGGCACGACGGCAAGCACGCCGGTACGGATGTCGTCGCTGCCGCGTCGTACCATGCCACCAGTGTCTGTGGTGGTTGTGCCTCCCGTGTATGTGGGCACGCCTCCCGTGCCTGCGGTCGCGCCTCCCATGCCTACGGCAATGCCATGCAGGTAGAGACAGAACCCGGGTGCGTGGAGAGCGACGAGTCGGAGGCCAGCTTCTCCATGTCCACTGCCATCATCGTGGAGAAGTAGAACACGGGAGGCTGCCGCCACTTGAGTCCCATGAAGGCCATCAAAGAGGCGACGACTGCGCATTCAGGTGGTTTCTTTGCTGCTTCGTCTCTTCCGAGGACCTTCGTCGACCCCGCAAGTGTTTGTTGGACATGAGGAATACAAAGGGATCCATGGGCGACCATTTAGATTAGGTACTCCCTCTCTGGCTGACGGGAAATATTTGTTCTAATAATGGATAAATTGGATATATCTATAACTAAAATAAGTCTAGATACATCCATTTCCAGGACAAGTATTTTCGGGCGGTGGGAGTATTAATCATACCAAGAGAGCCGGATTAGCACCGCTTAGTTCATGTAAATGTAATGAAATCCATCGTGTTTATATGAATATCCAGCTTTTTTATACAAAATCCTTCATGCTTATATGAAAACAGTCTGTTTTGGCACGAAGTTCATCTGGTTGGTTAAAGTTGTGAAAATGTATGCCGCTGGCGTTTGATGTCGTCCTCCGCGGAAGGAAGCGGGCAGAAATTTGCTGGCTGCCGTTGGAGATGCTCGTATGCTGGAAATAATAGAGTCACATCCAATCCATTTGAGTTAATTGTGTGTATGATTCTCCCTCTATAAAAAGTTAATTACATGTACAGTGTACACGCGACTTGCAGGGTGGCTACAACTTCGTACAGAAAGTTAAAAAGAAACAAGTCCATCCTTAATCTTGTATTCTAAGTACTCTGTGGGTTCCACTGTCAGTACAGTAGAGAAAGAAGTATATATATATTAAATAAGTAATATATAATATAAAAATATAAAGTTAAAGACAGAATTCAAACTCAGGTCATCGCGTTGCAAGCATCCAGCGCTAACCAGTCCAACACATTTTTGTTGTAGACCATGCTAGAGATATATCTCCATGTCTACTCTTATACTCCATTTGTTCCTAAATATTTGTCTTTTTCAGATTTCAAATGGACTACCACATACAGATGTGTATGTAGACATATTTTAGAGTGTAGATTCACTCATTTTGCTCCGTATGTAGTCACTTATTGAAATCTGTAAAAAGATAAATAATTAGGAATGGAGGGAGTAGAAAACAGAGTTGGTGATGATGGTGTGCGTGCCATCCTGCAATGTAGGCCATCAGATTTATATCTAACGGATAGGATGGAAACTATGGCAATTTTGCAAAAATATACCCACACCCCTCTCCATGTTTGCAAATAAGGCCTTCCCTCATTCATCCTTTTCTCTACTCTTACTAGCAATGTGCCCGTGCATTGCAACGGATCCAAAATAGAATAATACATGTTCACAAACTTGAAAGAAAAACACTCTAGTTTGATGTATATATCACTAAAAATATACTCGTATTAGCTTTCACTCAAAATATATTCCTTGTGGCTGTTATGATGAGGTGGGGGAGGGATGTGGTTGGTTTCAAGATACTAAGGGGTTTCTGCAAATTGGAGCAGAGAAGTGGGGTCTTGTTGCAAAAATGCCACGACTTACATCATAGTCGTTAGATGCAGATCCGATGGGCAGAAATGACGGATGGCAGACACACCATCATCACCAACTGAGTCTTTTATAGGAGTAGAGATAAAAAAACAGAGTTGGTGATGATGGTGTGCCTGCCATCTTGCAATATAGGCCATCCGATTTATATCTGATAGATAGGAAGGAAACTATGGCAATTTTGCAAAAAGATACCCACACCCTCTCCACATTTGCAAATAAGGCCTTCCCTCCTTCATCCTTTTCTCTCACAAGATAAACTACTCATATAAATACATCTTGATGTTCGGTGCAATGCATGGGCATCTTGCTAGTCTCTCACAAGATAAACTACTCATACAAATGCATCTTGATGTTCCGTGCAACGCACATGCATCTAGCTAGTTTCTTTTAAAATAATTACTACGATAATTGAGTTGAAGTGATATATTTTTTGTCTGCCCCGAATGATTTCAGATTCACTAGTAGTAACAAAGAAAAGGTTGTCTTGTTAATTAACATAAAACATGGTGAAAACTATCACATGAGGCTGGTGATACGTCTCCAACGTATCTATAATTTTTGATTGTTCCATGCTATTATATTATCTGTTTTGGATGTTTAATGGGCTTTATTATGTACTTTTATATTATTTTGGGACTAACCTATTAACCAAAAGCCTAGTGCAAATTGCTGTTTTTTTGCCTATTTCAGTGTTTCGCAGAAAATGAATATCAAACAGAATCCAAATGGAATGAAACCTTTGCGAGGATCGTTTTTGGAACAAACGCAATCCAGGAGACTTGGAGTGGATGTCAAGGAAGCAACGAGGCGGTCACGAGGTAGGAGGGTGCGCCTAGGGGGGTAGGCGTGCCCCCATCCTCGTGGGCCCCTCATGGCTCCACCGACCTACTTCTTTCGCTATATATACTCATATACCCTGAAAACATCCAGGAATACCACGAAACCCTATTTCCATAGCTGCAACCTTCTGTACCCGTGAGATCCCATCTTGGGGCCTTTTCCGGCACTCTGCCGGAGGGGGAATCAATCACGGAGGGCTTCTACATCAACACATGGCCTCTCCGATGATGCGTGAGTAGTTTACCACAGACCTTCGGGTCCATATTTATTAGCTAGATGGCTTCTTCTCTCCCTTTGGATCTCAATACAAAGTTATCGTCGATTCTCTTGGATATCTATTCGATGTAACTCTTTTTGCGATGTGTTTGCCGAGATCCGATGAATTGTGGGTTTATTAACTTGATTATCTATTAATACTATTTGAATCTTCTCTGAATTCTTATATGCATGATTTGATATCTTTGCAAGTCTCTTCGAATTATCAGTTTAGTTTGGCCTACTAGATTGATCTTTCTTGCAATGGGAGAAATGCTTAGCTTTGGGTTCAATCTTGCGGTGTCCTTTCCCAGTGACAGTAGGGGCAGCAAGGCACGTATTGTATTGTTGCCATCGAGGATAAAAAGATGGAGTTTAAATCATATTGCTTGAGTTTATCCCTCTACATCATGTCATCTTGCCTAATGCGTCAATCCGTTCTTATGAACTTAATACTCTAGATGCATGCTGGATATCGGTCGATTTGTGGAGTAATAGTAGTAGATGCAGAATCGTTTCGGTCTACTTGACACGGACGTGATGCTTATATTCATGATCATTGCCTTAGATATCATCATAACTATGAACTATTCTATCAATTGCTCGGCAGTAATTTGGTCACCCACTGTAATACATGCTATCTTGAGAGAAGCCACTAGTGAAACCTATGGCCCCCGGGTCTACTTTACATCGTATAAGTTTTCGATCTACAATTCTATTTTACTATTTATCTTGCAATATTTATCTATACCACAAAAATACCAAAATATTTATCTTATTATCTTTATCAGATCTCACTTTTGCAAGTGGCAATGAAGGGTTGTTATTTGTTTGTGCAGGTATGAGGGACTTGCGTGTAGTCTCCTACTGGATTGATACCTTGGTTCTCAAAAACTGAGGAAATAATTATGCTACTTTGTTGCATCAGCCTTTCCTCTTCAAGGGAAAACCAACACATGCTCAAGAGGTAGCAAGAAGGATTTTTGGCGCCGTTGCGGGGGAGGCTTACACCAAGTCAAGTCAAGATTTGATCTCCCGCAACGTGCGGATTTCTGGCGCTGTTGCCGGGGAGATCTACGCCAAGTCAAGACATACCAAGTACCCATCACAAACTCTTATCCCTCGCATTACATTATTTTCCATTTGCCTCTTGTTTTCCTCTCCCCCACTTCACCTTTGCCTTTTCTTCACCCATCTTCCGTTCGTCCTTCTGTTTGCTCGTGTTACCATGTGCCTTCTATTTGCTTTCATCTTTGCTTGCTAAAAATCTATTGTTATGGATCCTCATCCTCTTGGTAATCTTGTTAAAAGATCCAATTATGATGAACCAATTGCTAGTGAGTTGAGTGCACTAGATTATCTCTATGAGGTTTTGCTTGAAATTCGTGAATCTGATAATTGTGATGAAGTGCTTTATGATGTGATTCATGATAGATCTTTGAATAAAAAGCATGATTGAAATGATGTTATCATAAATTCTATTAATGTCAATTGTGCTAATAATATGCAAAACCCTAAGCTTGGGGATGCTAGTTTTGCTATGTCCACTACTTGTTGCAATGATCATGATCGGGGTGATTCTTCTTATGATTTTGAAAATTTAGTTACGCCCCATGATGAATATGAGATTGATAATAATGTTTGCAATAATATTGAAAGTGGGTTTGGAAGAGTGTCAACTTTAGATCCAACATATTTGGAGAATGTTCAATCTTATGAAATTTTTGATAAAAGTGGGTTTGGAGAGGTCATGACTTTAGTTAATGTTAATCCCACTATTTTGGAAGAGTGTCAACTTTGCATGCATGTGGATCATGTTGAAAATATTTTATGTGATAGCTACTTTGTTTAATTTGCTTATGATCCCACATGTAATTATTATGAGGGAGGAAAATATGATTGTAGAGATTTTCATGTTGCTAAATTACATCTCATCATGTTGAGATTGCTATTGTTTCTTTCCTCTTCCTTGCATATGCTAGTTTTTGCTTGCTATGATAATTTGTTTGCCTATAAGATGCCTATGCATAGGAAGTATGTTAGACTTAGATGTGTTTGTCACGTGTTTCATGATGCTCTCGTTGTGCTTCAATTCTTGTCTTTCATACACTACTAGAAAAAGGGCTATAGATGGGATTGACACTAATGGCGCACCAGACAAGTGGTGCGCCATTAGTATATACTAATGGCGCACCACCTTCTGATGCGCCATTAGAGTTGAAACTACTAATGGCGCACCTGGCACACGGTGCGCCATTAGTATCAAATTTTTTTTTGAACTAGTGCGCCTGTCCAAACATACTAATGGCGCATCCATAGGTAGTGCGCCATTACTAGTTGTAACTAGTAATGGCGCACCTGCCAGAGAGTGCGCCACTAATGTTGTTTTTTTTTATTTTTTTATTCCTTTTTTGCAAAACTACTAATGTACTTATGGCGCACCGAGGGGTGGTGCGCCATTAGTATTGTGCGCCCCTACTTCGTACCGATCCCCTCTCTCTCCCTCGCCCTCGCCCGCGATCCCCTTCCCCGATCTCCTCTCCCGACGCCACCGTCGCCCCGCCCCGACACCACCGTCGCCCCGCCGCCCTCGACGCCACCGTCGCCCCGCCGCCCCAGCGCCGCCCCGACACCACCGTCGCCCCGCCGCCCTCGACGCCGCCCCGACGC
>NC_041380.1:383020907-383029309 GCF_002162155.2 Triticum dicoccoides
ACCACCGTCGCCCCGCCGCCCCGACACCACCGTCCGTCGCCCCGCCGCCCCGAACCAGGGAGCGGAAGCGCGGCCTCCGCCGTCGTAGCAGAAGCAGCGATCCCCATCGCCAGCAGCCCAGGAAAGGTTCCCCTCCCCTCCCTCCCTCCCTCCCTCCCCTACGCCTCCTCACACGTGGCTCTACGGATCGGTGATCTTTATCATTTCGTTTTTGTGCTGGATCGATTTAGTTGATGTGATTGATTTCGTTGATAGTTTAGTTCCCGATATCTCTAGTCCGGTAGCTACTCTTTGGATCTCAAGTAAGCCTCGTGTTCTTGCTTGCGGAATCGTTGACATATACTATATGCTGGTCCTTGCTCAAGATTTGTATAGAGGAGGAATTGAAACATACTGTGTTTAAATAAAACATGATATAGTTGGAGCCAGAGCCCTATATGGACCTTACTGGTTCTTGCTGAAGATTTATTGTACTTTCTACTAACGGTATAACTTTTGTGATATGCATTGTTATGTTGGTAAAATAGACAACCTAGATTTACACGCAGGATCTCTAATCCAGAGAGGAGGGAGTATAAGATAGCAAATTTACTTGCAATAAAACAGGGGCTGTTAATTGTAGTTTTGTTTTGGTCTGCAATTGCATATACGGACATTTATTTAATTACCACAAGATCTAAACCAGGATAAGAGCAAAGAGTAATCAGATCTGAACTGAAACTAGCTAGGAGCAGAGCACATTTGTGTAGAAGCAGAGTGCATGAAATATGGGGATTTTCTGGATGCTGCTATTCTTGGTAGGATGAACAAGTGGAACCTTGTAGGGTCTTGATTGGTCATGTTGCAAACTGAATATGTAGCTGCTAGGACCCAGTTTCCAATCTAGTCTGTAGTAGTGACATGCTAGTTTAGCACATACTGCTTGTAGTGGGTAGTAGTGGAATGCTATTTTAGATGGTCTATTACTATGTAGGACCTTAATTGGTGGAGTCTCAACGCTGAACTGGGTAGTAGTTAGGAGTCAATTTCTTTAATCCTAGTGTAGCTGCTCTCTTAATACTTGTCTGTAGGTTCTTAATTGTTGGTGTCTCAAAAACTGAATATGTTTTCATAGCATAACTTGAGGGATAGTTTGTTTAGTAAAGTGCAAATTTAGCTATCCCTTACTATATAGATGATTGATCTTTGTCGAAAAATATGTGGATGATTGATAGTACGCTTCCTGTTTCTGCACACAGTGCACTCTGTTATGAACTATATGTATGCTGCACTTTCTTCGTCCGAGTGCATCGATGTAGACGTTTTCCTACTTGTTGTTGGGAGTGAAAATAAGAACCTCTTCTCCCTGGTTAGCAGTAAATACTGCATGCGCAATGCCTGCTGTTTTCTCTTCTGAAATTTATGAATGTCAGTGGATCAACATCTATGTGCCATAAATTGCATTTTCCCTTTTTGCTTGTTGAGGAAACATGTTTTCCATTTACTTGTTTGGCTCATGCTGTTCTTGCTAGGATAACAAAATGGTACCATGTAGGCTCCTGATTGCTGGTATCTGAAAACTGAATTTGTAGCAGTCAGAACTCAGTTTCCAATGTGTTGAAGCAGAGCACATTTGTGTTGAAGCAGAGTGCATGAAAGATAAACTGGGTCCTAGCAGCTACATATTCAGTTTGCAACTTTACTTCCCATCTTAAGGCAAGCCCCATTTTTACTGTTCTTTGTTAGCAGAGCTACTTGTTTCTAAGAACTTTGATACTATTTGGATCAAAGTTAAATGAGCACATAGATGACAAAAAAAGTTCAGATTGTATAGCAATGCCGACGTATGTCGTGTACAAGGGTAAGGTTCCCGGAGTCTATGATGACTGGGAGGAGTGTCGGAGACAGGTTCACCGATTCAGCGGTAACAGTTACAAAGGGTACACCATTAGGGCCGAGGCCGAATCTAGATACGCCTGCTATCTAGCGGGAGAGGGGAGGGAGCGTTGGAGGAACCGGATGAAGATGAGTTTCATCGTGATGATGCTCATCGTGATGACCGCAGCTCTCTTCTATGTGATGGTAGTTTAGATGATCGATATCGACTTGTAATGTGAAGACAAACTCGCTACTCGCGGTCTCGAGACTTGTAATATAATGTTCTATCTTTGTTCGGTCTTTTCAATTCAGAGACTAATATGATGAATTGTATTCGGAGACTAATATGATGAATTGTATTCAAAGACTAATCTTCTATTGTATTCGATGAATGTATTATTGATGTGTGCTGTCTATATTTTGTCAAATTATACATTTTGTAACCTGTGCAAAAAACAGAAAAAAATTAAAAAAAACCTAATATTCATACTAATGGCGCATCACATGACAGTGCGCCATTAGTATGACAAAGCATACTAATGGCGCATCACTGGACAGTGCGCCATTAGTATGCCTCGATTACTAATGGCACATCCCTTCGTCGTGCGCCATTAGTATGCCAAAGCACCTGGGTATACATGGCCCTGGGAGGCATACTAATGGCGCACCGTGGCCTATACTAATGGCGCACCAGTGGTGCGCCATTAGTATACCAGATACTAATGGCGCACCACTGGTGCGCCATTAGTAAAAATTAATAATGGCGTGCTAGTAATGGCGCACCAGTGATGCACCATTAATGGCCAAATTAGGTGCGCCATTAGTAGCGGTTTTTCTAGTAGTGATATGAGCATCATTGAAATTATCAATGCCTAGCTAGGGGCGTTAAACGATAGCGCTTGTTGGGAGCAACCCAATTTTATTTTTGTTCCTTGATTTTTGTTCCTATTTAGTAATAAATAAATCATCTACCTTCTTTTATGATTGTGTTTTTATGTTTTAATTAGTGTTTGTGCTAAGTAAAGCCTTTAGGATCTTCTTGGATGACTGTTATTTGATCTTGCTGAAAAAAGAAAGTATGCGCTCACGAGAATAATTTTATTTTTTACCAGAGAGAGATAAAATACTGATTCCAACTGAAGTAGATCAATATACAAATTATTTAGGATGTCCCAATTTCTCAGGATTTTTGGAGTTACAGAAGTATTCAAACGAATCAGATTGCTACAGACTGTTCTGTTTTTGACAGATTCTGCTTTTCGTGTGTTGTTTGCTTATTTTGACGAATCTATGGCCAATATCGGGGGGTATGAACCATATAGAAGTTGGAATATAGTAGGTTTAACACCAATATAAATAAAGAATGAGTTCATCACAGTACCTTAAGGTGGTGGCTTGTTTTCTTATACTAACGGAGCTCATGAGATTTTCTGTTGAGTTTTGTGTTGTGAAGTTTTCAAGTTTTTGGGTAAAGATTTGATGGATTATGGAATAGGGAGTGGCAAGAGCCTAAGCTTGGGGATGCCCAAGGCACCCAACGTAAAATTCAAGGACAACTGTGGCACCCCTGCTCAGATAAACAGGAACGCCCCGTATTCCAGCCCAGAGATCGAGGAGAAGTCTTTGGAATACGGCACTGCTTGACATAGAACAAATCAACTCTTATTACAAGAATAATAATACAAGGGTCTGATGTTACCAAGAAGCACATCAGCACGGCAACACTACACCTGCGATACTGTACTTGCTCTATGCTAGCAGCAGAACAACTCGTAGCAGCGGAATACTTCTAGCAGCGGAACAATGACGAAGGTGGTGAACTCCACTCTGCAGGGACTCTGGCTGGGACACGATCTAGCTCGCACGCACGGCAACCATCGACAAGCAATAAAGCAATCATGGCATCACCTGCAATCTGGCATGACACGCCAGGTCAGTACATTGAATGTACTTGCAAGCTCACAACAACCATAACATCAAGGCAAGACAATAACATAGCATTTAACAGGTTAAATTAATTTAAAAACTATTATGATGAAACAACTAGTAAACATGGTATGAAACTGATACAATACTAATAAATCACCATCTCAGATCTTCATAACCATGTCTCTCTTGGCAAACCGACCAAGCAATATACCATCTCAATCACCTCATGATCCAAACAAAACGGTGATCATTCCGGCGATCACTGCCACGGCCAACACTTGGCCTCAAACGTGATCCTTCCGGCGATCACTACCACGACCAACACTTGGTCTCCAACATCATCATCAACATCCTACCAATCTATACTGCTCAACATATCCACATATAAATATATCACCTATAAGTCATTCCGTCATGTGAGTGTTGATCGAACGGTGTGACCTAGTACGAACCCATGCCCATGACCGAGGACGCGGCTATCGATAGATTTAAATACACACTCTGCAGAGGTAGCGCACTTTACCCACACCACGGAACCCATGGCCTCGCACTCCCATTCGGGTGGACCAACGGCATTCCGACAAAACCGATCTACTGCCATGAGATTCTCCCGGCCACTCCGACCCACTCCCAACTGGGCTAGTCCTGGGTGTCCCCGTGTCTACCAAAGACACAACGACCACCGTCATGGCCAAAACATCCCTCACAGGGACCATGCACATAACAACAACAACGGGCACACAAGGCTTATGTCCGCCTACCTGATCAGGGTAGTGCTTGCCCATAACCTTCCCTAGTTGGAGGCACCGGCGAGAGGACGACAATAGATCGCATTAGGGCCTTTCCATAAAGGAAAATGTGGTTGCACTGGAAAAGCCCGGTTCGGTGGCACCTGACCAACTTAATGACGGAATTTATCCCCAAAAATATAACTGTGATGACTGGTACTCCGATATCATCTATCAACCTATAATCCAAGTCATAGCAATATCCAACAATTTATCCAAAGCTTAATATCATCATACAAAATACTCCAAGGACAGTATAACACTACTATCATGATGAACCCAAGAACGATAATACTACTACTCAAATAACTATCTAGCTATGATCCACATGCAAGCATCATCTCCATCATCATATTCCATAACATAATATCAACTAGCATCCTGATGAAAAATAACACTAGCCACTAATAATCCAAAGGCAACATGATATTCAAAGTTGTTCTCCAAGATAATAACAGATGCCATCATGACAATAATCATACTAGCCACTAAGAATCCAAAGGTATCATGTCATCCAAAGTAATACTCCAAAGCATATTACCATCAGGAACATAATCATAATAGCCACTAAGAATCCAAAGGCACATGTCATCCACATAATCATCAAAATATAAGTCCTAGAACTCCAAGCAATATCATGGCAATATCAACATCAAAACAATACTCCGAGACATGCCATGAACAGATCATACATAGCTAATGCAATGTTTTAAACAAGTTCAATAAATAAACCATGTCACTGCATTGCAATCATGCAAATGGAGGGTGTGGCTTGCCTGGGATGGAAGAAATCACCGGGAAGAAGTGCGAGAAGCTCGCTGAAGAAATTGCCGGAAAACGCTCTCTCTTGGAGGGGGCTGATTAAGTGTAAGGGCAAAATGGTCATTTTCAGAATGACAAAACATCATGAAAATGTTACCTACAGAACGGGCTCGACGAAACGAAGAAGTGGGCTTTGGAATCACCTGATTTGGAGTTGGGAGTAAAAAGATACAAGGGTTTTTCTGCCAGGGACCCATCTGTAAGAAAAATCTTTACAAACCGGGCCTGGACAGAAAAACAGAAGGCGTCTTCTCAGGAAATACGTTTTCCAGAGCGGAAAACGTACTTTTGGCCTGAAGAAGAACAAAGTACACTTTCATAAGGGGAAAGCACACACGGGCAAATCCCGCATCCACTTATCCACGTCAGCGAGGGGGCGGGGCCGGGCCTTGTGTCGCTGACGTGTGGGTCCAGCACGGCGTCTCTCTCCTCCTGGCCTTCTCCTTCTTCTCCCCCGATGCGCGCCCGCTGCACAGAGGAGGACCGGAGTGATCAGCGCGAGGAGCCGCACCCGCCTGATGAGTCTGCCCACGTCGGAGAGCAGCGGAGCAGGCGGAACGGGGAGCCGCGGCGGAGGAGAGCTTCGGCCTCCGAGGAGTGTGTGGCAAACGACCACGGGAGGAGGAGGAGAGGTGCTGGGGTGGCTCCGGGGTGAGGATGGAGGTCTTTGGTGGTGTAGAGAGGGAGGGAGGAGCTCAGCGTTGAGCGAATTTAGGCCGAGGCCAAGACGGGCACGGCGGCCATGGGGAAGGGTAGGGAGGCGCTTGAGCTCCGGGGAGTGCTCGGGGAGGCTTCTAGGATGCGAGGGAGGCTAGTGGTGAGGAGAAACGGAGACATGATGGCCTTATATAGGCAGGGCGAGGGAGGTTGAGCTGGCGTCGCCGCGGACGCGTGCCCACGCTCGCGAGCTCGGAGGTTGGCGACAATGGAGGCACAGGGAGAAAGCTCACGGGGAAGAGGAGGCCAAAGGAGAAAAAGAGGAAGAAGCCGAGCGCCATTAAAACATGTCGGGGCACTGTGCTCCCATGGGCGTTTCGGCGGTGAGTGTCGGTGGGCGTCGGTGATGAAACAGATGGAGGGGGAGAGGGGTCCAGGGGAACGGCAACAACGCGGGCCAGCTGCTAGACACGCTCACGCGCACGAAGGCGACGAGAGGAGGAGCTGCCGATGCACAAACGGCCACTGCACACAGAGCGCGTGCACTATGATGCCATTAATGCGGTCACCCCGTGTACTGGCAGGTAGCGAGGGAGAGGGGCTTGACCATGTTGTCTAGTGGGTAGTTCATCCAGGGTAGGTTGCAACTAAGGTGGTAGATCAGTGAGAAGTGATATGGTTAAAAGGTAATCACCCTCTGAAGTTTACTGCAGTAAACTTGGGTGAACACTGGTGATCAACAGGGATTTCACTGGCGCCAAAGAGTTTGTCTGGGGTGATTAACTAAGGAAGGACTATGATCCTGGAGGTTTTGAGGCATAATGGAGCACAAACTAATACAGTTGCTTTGTAACTCACATTATGGGTCCAGAATCAAGATTTGGATGATTCACTCACATGGAGTAACCACTTGAGGTAAAACGTGGCAGGGCTTAGTGATTTGGTCAGATAAAGGTGCTGTAAAAATTTCATACCAATTGGTTTTACCAAAATGGTACTTCCTTCACACCTATTCCCTCTATCTAGAATCTTGCAAAATATTTGGAGAAATATTGGCTAGGTGAACTGGTGCCAGATTTGTTGGAGAGAAGATATATAGGTAGGAGAACAGTCTGGTAATTTATCAGGATTTTTGAAGCAATATAAATCATACTTGCTTCACAACTTGAAAATTTTACCAGAAGCAAAGATTTGGTCCTGTGCTCACATAGATGATTGGATGGGGCTGAATTTTGGAGGAGTGGAATTATATGAGCACATGAAGTAGTGTGCAAAATTTCAGCTCATTTGGATAACCCTAGCTAACTGTAACACCCTCGATGCGGCTATATCTCCTACGTGTCGAAGCACGACTTAGAGGCATAAACACATTGAAAGCATTGTCGCAAGTGAGGTAATCTTCACAACAACCCATGTAAATAATTAAAGGGGAAAAGATACATAGTTGGCTTACACTCGCCACGTCACACAAATACATGAATAACATTACATTCATCCAATACACTCATGGTCCGACTACGGTACCAAAATAAAGATCAACCCCCAACTGGTCACCACTACTGATCATCTGGGAAGGACACATAGTAACGGCGAGAGTCTTCATGGAACTCCCATTTGAGCTCGGTCATGTCATCTAGAACGGTATCATCGGTCCCTACATCTGGTTTAGGAAGGAATCTGTGAGTCATGGGGACTCAGCAATCTCACACCCTCGCAATCAAGACTATTTAAGCTTATAGGTAAAGCAGAGGTATGATGTGGAGCTGCAGCAAGCGACCATCATATATGGTGGCTAACATAATCGCAAAAGAGAGCGAGAAGAGAAGGAAAAAGCACGGTCGAACAACTATGATCAAGAAGTGATCCTAGAACAACCTACGTCAAGCATTACTCCAACACCATGTTCACTTCCCGGACTCCGCCGAGAAGAGACCATCACGGTTACATACGCGCTTGGTGCATTTTAGTTAAGTTAAATTTCAGGTTATCTACAACCGGACATTAACAATTCCCATCTGCCCATAACCGCAGGCACGACTTTTGAAAGTTCAAATCCCTGCAGGGGAGTCCCAACTTAGCCCATCACAAGATCTCACGGTCAACGAAGGATATTCCTTCTCCCAAGACAATCCGATCAGACTCGGCATCCCGGTTACAAGACATCCTCGACAATGGTAAAACAAGTCTAGCAACACCGCTCAAATGTGCCGACAAATCCTGATAGGAGCTGCACATATCTCGTTCTTAGGGCACACTCAGATGAACACTACGTACAACTAAAACCAACCCTCAAGTTTCCCCGAGGTGGCGCTGCAAGTGGCTCTGTTTGGACCAACACTCAAAGGAGCA
>NC_041380.1:383029510-383052591 GCF_002162155.2 Triticum dicoccoides
CGGAAACCCAAGGGAAAAAGAGGCTAGGTGGCAAATGGTAAAAACAAGGTTGGGCGTTGCTGGAGGAGTTTTATTCAAGGCGAACTATCAAGGGGTTCCCATTATAAGCCAACCGTGTAAGGAACGCAAAATCCGGGAACATAACACCGATATGACGGAAACTAGCGCGGCAAGAGTGGAACAAAACACCAGGCATAAGGCCGAGCCTTCCACCCTTTACCAAGTATATAGGTGCATTAAGATAAACAAGATAATATTGTGATATCCCGACAATAAACATGTTCCAACAAGGAACGATCTCCAATCTTCACCTGCAACTAGCAACGCTATAAGAGGGGCTGAGCAAAGCGGTAACATAGCCAAACAATGGTTTGCTAGGACATGATGGGTTAGAGGTTTGACATGGCATTATGTGAGGCATGATAATCAAGTGGTAGGCATCGTAGCATAGGCATAGCAAAAGAGCGAGCATCTAGCAAGCAAAGATAGAAGTGATTTCGAGGGTATGGTCATCTTGCCTGCAAAGTTTTCAGAGTTGCCTTGAGTAAGCGAACTCAACGGGCTCCTCGTTCACGAACTCGTCTCCCAGCTCTACCCAAACAAGGACAACTAGAAAAAGGAGCACAATCAACCACATGCAATGCTCAAGCAACATGATGCAAACATGGTATGCTATGCGGGATGCGGTATGTGATGCATATGCAAGGTTTGCAAAGGAATGATTGAACCTGGCCTCAACTTGGAAATCCAAGAGTGCCACTGGAAAGGTGAGGTGATTTCGGTTGAAATCGATATAAAGATCACCGGAATCGGATGCACAGTTTGGAAATGGCAAGCAAAACAAATATGGCACCGGTCTACGATAATCAGCAAGTGACCATCTAAATGCAACAAGATAAATATGCTACAACACTCAAACATAACAAACAAATACAAGGAAGGGATCCACTCATGATTCTTGACAAAAGATGAACACCGAGCTACGGCTAATTCACTCATTAACAGGTTCAAACAAGCATGGCAAAAATGAAAATGATAACAGGTTTCAGACTTAGTGAAATTAACACAAGTCTGGAATTTATCAGTAGGAAGCAATCTTTAGAGCATGAAAACTACATGCTACAGGAACTTAACATGGCAAGTCAAGGCATGGCATGAAGCTACCCAAAGCAACTAACAAAAGTCCCCTAGTGACCTTGAGTGAAAAGGGATCGGAAAATACAATTGCAAGCATGTGAACATGGCAAAAACATAAACAAATTCAGACTTAGTGAAAAACTGGAGCATGCAAAACAGTTAACGAGTAGGCATGTTTACGAGCTCGATGCACTCACTACAGAGCATGGCGTGACAATATAAGCATACACCCATCAAGAAGACATGGCATAGAATCTATACATGGCAAAAACAACAACATAGTATGCACGGATCAATAGCAACATCCTCGGCAAAATCACTAAACATGTCAACAATCTGCCAGGATCATTTTATAGCAAAAGTAGAGCTCGATTGACTCAAGCTAGGTTGCTCCATAATTGCAAACGAAGACATGGATGGATAGAGAACCACAATATTAACAAAACATCCTTACTTATCATCCTCAAAAGAGGCACGGATCACTAGGAAACAACATGAACATATGGCATAAAAACAATATCAGGACAAGGACTTAGTGAAATTCCAAGTCCCTGAAATTAGCATCAACGATTACGCTACTTTGCAAGCTTGTGCTAGTCACCACAAAGATCAAAAAAATACATGTCATACAACCCTTTAAAGATGACATGGCATTCTACAAAACACATGTAGAGCTCAGGGTCATAGCATGCACACATTAATCATGGCAAAAATGACAAAAGGCCATTTGCTGAAACGGATCTGACAAATTCCTCACATAGCCCTCTTCCAACAACATTTCGGGCATCAATATGAGCTAAAATGAAAATGATGCAATGAGATGAAATGATGTACTCGTCGAGACGAACATTTTGATATGCTACACGCACGAATCGGAGCTACGGATGCAGAGTTATGGCATGCGAAAAAATGCTAAAAAGCTAGGGTTTTGGGATGAAAAAGTCAACCAAGGAGATGTCTCAGATCCAGATCCGGCCGGAGACACTGTAGCAGGGTGCGGAGGCCGAGGTTCGTTAGAGGTTGGAGTCGCCGGGGATGGAGGCACCGGCCGAAGTTGACCTTGACGCCGGCGAGGGAGGATGAGGCGGCGCGGGCGAGGCCGGTGAGGGGCGCGGCGAGGAGGTGGGCGGCGCCGGGCGGTGAAGGGCGGCGAGGCCGCTAGAGCTTGGCGTCGCCGGAGCAGCAGGCGGGCGCGGCGGAGCGGCAGGGAGGCGGGCGGCGCTCGGCGAACAGGAACGCGGCCCGGGCGGGCGCGGGGAAGGGCCGGCGCTGGGCCTGCGGGCACGCGTCAGTGGGAGGCGGCGATGCGGTCCCCCCGGGACAGGTGGCGAAGGCTGAATGGTCGGCGGCGATTGCGTCCGGCCGGACCGGACGTGTCCGGCCGCGCGGAGGTGCTGGGACTAGGGTTTAGGCGGGAAATGATCCGGAATTTTTGGGGAAGACATAGTTTTATAGGTAGGAGTAGCTAGGAAGCTCCAAATGAGGTGCAGTTTTCGGCCACGATATCGTGATCGAACACTCTAGATGATAGAAGGGGTTTAGGTGGGTTTTGGGCCAGTTTGGAAGGGTGTTGGGCTGCAACACACACGGGGCCTTTTCGATCCCTCGGTTAACCGTTGGAGTATCAAACGAAGTCGAAATGGCACGAAACTTGACAGGCGGTCTACCGGTAGTAAACCAAGGCCGCATGACAAGTCTTGGTCCAATCCGAAAATGTTTAACCCCCACACACGAAAAGAGGTAGAAAGGGACACCGGGTGACATAGGAGCGCCGGAATGCAAAACGGACAACGGGGAAAATTCTCGAATGCATGAGACGAACATGTATGCAAATGCAATGCACATGATGACATGATATGAGATGCATGACAAAGACAACAACACACGGAGACAAAAACCTGATAATGAGGAAATAAAATAACTTAGTGCCAAAAATGTCGAGAGTTGGAGTAGAGATAAGGTAAATTACATCCGGGGTGTTAAAACACTCCACCACTAAGAAAGGATCTCGTCCCGAGATCTAGGACTGGAAAAACTCCGGGTACTCAGAACGGAGGTGATCCTCGCGTTCCCAGGTGGCTTCACGGTCGGAATGATGTGACCACTTGACTTTGAGGAATTTGATTGACTTGTTGCGAGTCTTGCACTCAGTTTCTTCAAGAATAGCAACTGGGTGCTCACGATAAGAAAGGTCTTCTTGGAGTTCAATGTCTTCGAAGTTGACGATGCGGTCAGGGGTCTTGAAGCACTTGCGGAGTTGAGACACGTGAAACACGTCGTGCACGTTTGCAAAGTTGGAGGGAAGCTCAAGTTGATAGGCGAGATCACCTCTCTTGCTGACGATCTTGAAAGGACCCACGTATCTAGGGGCAAGCTTCCCTTTGATACCGAAGCAACGAGTACCTTTCATTGGAGAGACGCAGAGGTAAACATGGTCTCCAATCTCGAAAGCCAAATCACGATGCTTACTATCATAGTAGCTCTTCTGGCGCGATTGCGCTGCTTTGAGATTATCACGAATGACTTTGCACATCTCTTCTGCCTCTGTGATCAAGTCATTGCCAAGAAGTTGACGTTCACCAGTCTCTGACCAGTTAAGAGGAGTACGGCACTTCCTGCCATAGAGAATTTCAAATGGGGCCTTGCCCGAACTCGCTTGGAAGCTGTTGTTGTAGGAGAACTTGGCATATGGAAGACAATATTCCCACTTCATACCGAAAGAGATAACGCAAGCCCTGAGCATATCTTCAAGAATCTGATTGACACACTCGACTTGGCCACTAGTTTGGGGATGAAAAGCTGTGCTGAAACGGATGTTGGTGCCCATGGCCTTCTGAAAAGAATCCCAAAACTTCGAGGTGAAGATGTTTCCACAATCTGAAGAAATCAATTGCGAAATGCCGTGCAAAGAGACAATCCGAGAGGTATAAAGCTCCACCAATTGAGCTGCAGTGATAGACTCTTTGATAGGAAGGGAATGAGCCACTTTAGTGAGTTTGTCGATGACAACGAATATAGCATCATTGCCACGCTTGGACTTTGGAAATCCAGTCATGAAGTCCATCTCAATGTGGTCAAACTTCCATTCTGGAATGGCAAGAGGTTGGAGGAGACCAGCTGGTCGTTGGTGTTCTGCCTTCACTCTTCTGCAGACATCACATTCATTCACGAACTGAGCAATCTCACGCTTCATTCGAGTCCACCAATACGACTGCTTGAGGTCCTGGTACATCTTTGTACTTCCAGGGTGGATGGAGAGGAGTGAATTGTGAGCCTCGTTCATAATGACTTTACGAAGGTCACCTTTAGGCACAACAATGTGATCCTCGAAGAAGAAAGTATCCTTGTCATCAAGGCGATATCACTTGTACTTGGATTGACTCTTGGCAATCCCAATCTTCACCTTCTTCACCATAGCATCAAGAAGTTGAGCCTTGCGAATCTGATCTTCCAAGGTAGGAGAGACTTGAAGGTTGGCCAGAAAACCTTGAGGAACAACTTGAAGGTTGAGTTTGCGGAAAGCTTCATAAAGCTCAGGTTGGTAAGGCTTGAGAATCAAACTGTTGCAGTAAGCCTTCCTGCTCAATGCGTCAGCAATTACATTGGCATTGCCTGGAGTATATTCGATACTCGGATTATACTCTTGAATCATTTCGACCCAACGAGTCTGTCTGAGGTTGAGATTAGGCTGAGTGAAGATGTACTTGATACTCTTGTGGTCAGTGAAGATGTCCACTTTTCTTCCCAATAAGAGATGTCTCCAAGTCAAAAGAGCATGCACAACTGCCGCCAACTCGAGGTCATGAGTGGGGTAGTTCTTTTCGTTGGGCTTCAACTGGCGAGAGGTATAAGCCACAACTTTCTTCTCTTGCATCAACACTGCACCAAGACCTTGAAGAGAGCCATCGCAGAAGACCTCGAACGGTTTGGATTCATCAGGAGGAGTCAGAATTGGAGTAGTGACTAACTTCTCTTTCAGGGTGTTGAAAGGGATGTCACATTTAGGAGACCAAACGTACTTGCAGTGCTTCTGGAGAAGGTTGGAAAGAGGTTTTGCGATCTTCGAGAGGTTCTCAACGAACCTTCGACAATAGCTTGCGAGACCAAGGAATCTGCGGAGTTGCTTCACATTCTGAGGTGGTTCCCAATTCACAATTGCAGACACCTTCTCAGGATTCACAGCAATGCCCTTGGCAGAGATGATATGCCCAAGGTAGAGAACCTCATTGAGCCAAAACTCGCACTTTGAAAACTTGGCATAGAACTGATGTTCTCTGAGCTTATCCAGCACCAAACGCAAGTGCTTGGCATGATCTTCCTTGTTCTTTGAAAATACCAAAATATCATCGAGGTAGACCAATACAAATTCATTTGTGTAGGGGTTGAAGATGAAGTTCATCATGCGAGAGAAAGTCGGAGGAGCGTTGACGAGGCCAAAAGATATGACAATGTATTCATATGAACCATAGCTTGTTCTGAATGCTGTCTTGGGGATATCCTCTTCATGAATGCGAATCTGGTGATAGCCCATACGGAGATCAAGCTTGGAGAATACTTGAGCACCTTTGAGTTGTTCAAACAGCTCATTGATGTTGGGAAGTGGGTACTTGTTCTTTATAGTCTTCTTGTTCAATGGACGTTAGTCGACATAGAGTCGGTCTGTTCCATCCTTCTTCTTCACAAAAAGAACTCCACAACCCCACGGAGAAGAACTAGGTCGGATGAGACCCATATGCTCTTGTTCATCGAGTTGCTTCTTCAGCTCCTTCAACTCTTTAGGTCCCGGCTTGTAAGGACGTTTGTAAACAGGTTCCGTGCCAGGCTCAAGATCGATGACGAATTCAACTGGCCGGTGCGGAGGCATTCCTGGAAGCTCTTCTGGAAAGACGTCTTGATATTTGCAAACGACTGGAATTTGAGAGATGGCATCCAGCTCATCCTTCTCATTGAGAGAGAACAGACGGATGGTATTATCCCTTGCGGCAAAGAAAATTACATCCTCAGACAAATGAGTCAATTGAATCTGCCTGGCAGCACAATCAAGCTGAGCCTTGTGCTTAGAAAGCCAGTCCATTCCAAGAATAATATCAATATCCGAGTTACCAAGGACCACTGGAGAGGAGAGAAACTTATAGTCACCCAAAATGATAGTAACATCTGGAACGCACTTGTTAGATGTCATTTGCTTGCCCGGGGACACAATCTTCAACGGGAAAGGAATCCTTTCGATCACAAAATCATGCTTGGCAACAAATGGTCTTGAAATAAAAGAAAGCGATGCACCAGTGTCAAAAAGTACTTTTGCAGGAACATCGTTAACAGGAAGGTTACCCATAATCACATCTGGCGAGTCCTCTGCCTGAGCTGAGTTCAACAAGTTGACCTTGGTGTGCTTGGGGTTATGCTTGACCACAACTGTACTTGCAGATCTCACAGGAGGAGGAGGAGGGAGACGCCTCTGATTGAAGCATTTGTTGGCATAGTGACCCTTCTGTTGGCACTTGTTGCATGTGACCTCTGAAAGCGGACGGTGATACGGAGCACTTGATCTTGGAGCTTGAGACGAAATCTTGTTCTAAAAGCCAGGGTTGGGTAGGTGGGAAGATCCATTACCACCTTTGCTCTTCTGCTGATAAGGCTGACGGAACGGAGGAGGAGGTAGCCAATACTTTTGCTATTTAGCCACTTGAGTTGAGGAAGAAGGAGTTGCATCTCTGACTCGCTTCTTGGAAGCATCGCACTTCAGTTGGGCAGCCTCTTGCTTCATTGCCATGTTGTAGAACTCATTGTACTTCTTGGGCTCAAAGAGGACGAGAGCTAGCTGGAGTTCTTCTCTGAGACCACCCCTGAACTGATATATCATGCTCTTCTCGTCAGGGACGTCTTGCTTAGCAAAACGGGCGAGCTTCTGAAACATGATGTTGTACTGGTAAACAGACATAGTGCCTTGCTTCAGGTTGCGGAATTCCTCACGCTTGCTCTCAACCACACTCTGAGGAATATGATGAGCTTTGAAGTCTTGATGGAATTCATCCCAGGTAATCACACGGCCTCCTCTGGAATCTTTGTACTGCTGAAACCATTCTACAGCTTGGTCTTTGAATTGGAAGGAGGAAAACTTGGCAAAGTCCTCAGGCCTGACGTTGCTGCACTCGAAATGCTTGCATATGCCCACAAGCCAATCATCAACGTCTGTTGCCTCAACACAATTACTGAAGGTCTTTGGCTGGTTAGCAAGGAACTGGTTGAGTGTAGCAAACTGATTCTGATTGTTGCCATGGCCCTGGTTCCCTTGGTTGCGCTCTTGAAGAAGTTGCATGATCACCTGCGTGTTTGCATTGGTAGCGGCCATCACAGCTTGCCATGCCTCCAGAGGTGGAGGTGGTGGTGGCAGATCAGGATTCGGAGTCGTGCGCGTTGGAGGAGCCATCCTGAAGAGGGTGACATCCATTAGCATATTGACAGGCAAATATTCAAGCTGAATCGAACGGATTGAAATTGCAACATGAAGTCTTCACATCTGAACAAAATGAATGAATGCATTCCAATTGAAATGGTCACATTTCCATAAATTGAGAAGCCACTTAGAATTGAGGTAGAAGAAAAACAACAAGGTACGGACAAGAACAAATACTTGGTGAGGATTACCCAATCCCAAACCAAATATCCGCGGAAGAAGAACTAGAGCTACCAGAATTCCCACCTATGAAACTCCCGAACATTTCCGGTTATGCAATCAGGTGTTGGGGATACAGGGGAAGCATAATATCTCACCCAAATCTAGCAAATCCTACATCCAGCTGTATCCATCCTTCAACACATAACCAAGAAACCTTCGTAAATCATTTACCTCAACCTTCGAAAAGCATCTGTTATACAAGTTATGGCAATACTCCCGAACTCCCGCCCCTATATTGGGTGGCGTCGAGGTTATCTCACCAACAACTGCATAAGAGAGATTTTCGATGTCGGCGAAACCCAGGTATTCCAGAATCTCAACGATAAAATTGTGACGACAACACCTCGGAGCTCAACTCCCTGGGACACTGCCATAAGCCCAAAATGATAGAAGGCACCAAGAACAATGTTCTCGTCACAAAACCATCGGAATGATTCCAAGATACCCGCGTGATCCTAAATTTTTTAGTGAAATTTGAGAAGAGAAGAGTCAAAACTCTACGTCAAGATGTCTCACCAGAGCGATGAAGGGACTGAGGAGTAAAAAGAATTCCTAACTCTCCGATATATAAAATCCTAAATGAATAAAAACATTTTTCTAGACTCAACAACACCAATGATTCGATCAAGCAGGAGGCTCCTAAGGTCGGGGAAGGCTCTGATTACCAACTTGTAACGCCCTCGATGTGGCTATATCTCCTACGTGTCGAAGCACGACTTAGAGGCATAACCGCATTGAAAGCAATGTCGCAAGTGAGGTAATCTTCACAACAACCCATGTAAATAATTAAAGGGGAAAAGATACATAGTTGTCTTACACTCGCCACGTCACACAAATACATGAATAACATTACATTCATCCAATACACTCATGGTCCGACTATGGTACCAAAATAAAGATCAACCCCCAAATGCGACAAAGTCCCCGATCGCCCCAACTGGGCACCACTACTGATCATCTAGGAAGGACACGTAGTAACGGTGAGAGTCTTCATCGAACTCCCATTTGAGCTCGGTCATGTCATCTAGAACGGTATCATCGGTCCCTGCATATGGTTTAGGAAGGAATCTGTGAGTCACGGGGACTCAGCAATCTCACACCCTCACGATCAAGACTATTTAAGCTTATAGGTAAAGCAGAGGTATGATGTGGAGCTGCAGCAAGCGACTAGCATATATGGTGGCTAACATAATCGCAAAAGAGAGCGAGAAGAGAAGGCAAAAGCACAGTTAAACAACTATGATCAAGAAGTGATCTTAGAACAACCTACGTCAAGCATTACTCCAACACCGTGTTCACTTCCCGGACTCTGCCGAGAAGAGACCATCACGGTTACATATGTGGTTGGTGCATTTTAATTAAGTTAAATTTCAGGTTATCTACAACCGGACATTAACAAATTTCCATCTCCCCATAACCGCGGGCACGACTTTCGAAAGTTCAAATCCTTGCAGGGGAGTCCCAACTTAGCCCATCACAAGCTCTCACGGTCAACGACGGATATTCCTTCTCCCAAGACAATCCGATCAGACTCGGCATCCCGGTTACAAGACATCCTCGACAATGTTAAAACAAGTCCAGCAACACCGCCCGAATGTGTCGACAAATCTCGATAGGAGCTGCACATATCTCGTTCTCAGGGCACACTCAGATGAACACTATGTACAACTAAAACCAACCCTCAAGTTTCCCCGAGGTGGCGCTGCAAGTGGCTCTTTTTGGACCAACACTCAGAGGAGCACTGGCCCCCGGGGGGGGGGGTTAAATAAAGATGACCCTTGGGCTCCGGAAACCCAAGGGAAAAAGAGGCTAGGTGGCAAATGGTAAAAACAAGGTTGGGCGTTGCTGGAGGAGTTTTATTCAAGGCGAACTATCAAGGGGTTCCCATTATAAGCCAACCGTGTAAGGAACGCAAAATCCGGGAACATAACACCGATATGACGGAAACTAGGGCGGCAAGAGTGGAACAAAACACCAGGCATAAGGCCGAGCCTTCCACCCTTTACCAAGTATATAGGTGCATTAAGATAAACAAGATAATATTGTGATATCTCAACAATAAACATGTTCCAACAAGGAACGATCTCCAATCTTCACCTGCAACTAGCAACGCTATAAGAGGGGCTGAGCAAAGCGGTAACATAGCCAAACAATGGTTTGCTAGGACATGATGGTTAGAGGTTTGACATGGCATTATGGGAGGCATGATAAGCAAGTGGTAGGCATCTAGCATAGGCATAGCAAAAGAGCGAGCATCTAGCAAGCAAAGATAGAAGTGATTTCTTGAGTATGGTCATCTTGCCTGCAAAGTTTTCAGAGTTGCCTTGATCCTCATAAGCGAACTCAACGGGCTCCTCGTTCACAAACTCGTTTCCCGGATCTACCCAAACAAGAAGAACAAGCAAAAGGAGCACAATCAACCATGTGCAATGCTCAAGCAACATGATGCAAACATGGTATGCTATGCAGGATGCGGTATGTGATGCATATGCAAGATTTGCAAAGGAATGATTGAACCTGGCCTCAAATTGGAAATCCAAGAGTACCACTGGAAAGGTGAGGTGATTTTGGTTGAAATTGATATAAAGATCACCGGAATCGGATGCATGGTTTGGAAATGGCAAGCAAAACAAATATGACACCGGTCTGCGATAATCAGCAAGTGACCATCTAAATGCAACAAGATAAATATGCTACAACACTCAAACATAACAAAAAAAATACATGGAAGGGATCCACTCATGATGCTTGACAAAATATGAACACTGAGCTATGGCTAATTCACTCATTAACAGGTTCAAACAAGCATGGCAAAAATGCAAATGATAAGAGGTTTCAGACTTAGTGAAATTAACACAAGTCTGAAATTTATCAGCAGGAAGCAATCTTTAGAGCATGAAAACTACATGCTACAGGAACTTAACATGGCAACGCAAGGCATGGCATGAAGCTACCCAAAGCAGATATCAAAAGTCCCTTAGTGACCTTGAGTCAAAAGGGATCGGAAAATACAATTGCAAGCATGTGAACATGGCAAAAACATAAATAGATTCAGACTTACTGAAAAACTGGAGCATGCAAAACAGTTAACGAGTAGGCATGTTTATGAGCTCGATGCACTCACTATAGAGCATGGCATGACAATCTAAGCATACACCCATCAAGAAGACATGGCATAGAAGCTAGACATGGCAAGAACAACAACATAGCATGCACGGATCAATAGCAAAATCCTCGACAAAATCACTAAATATGTCAACAATCTACCAGGATCATTTTATAGCAAAAGTAGAGCTCGATTGACTCAAGCTAGGGTGCTCTATAATTGCAAACAAAGACATGGATGGATAGAGCACCACAATATTAACAAAACATCCTTACTGATCATCCTTAAAAGAGGCACGGATCACTAGGAAACAACATGAACATATGGCATAAAAACAATATCATGACAAGGACTTAGTGAAATTCTAAGTCCCTGAAATCAGCATCAACGATTACGCTACTTTGCAAGATTGTGCTAGTCACCACAAAGATCAAAAAAATACATGTCATACACCCCTGTAAAGATGACATGGCATTCTACAATACACATGTAGAGCTCAGGGTCATAGCATGCACACATTAATCATGGCAAAAATGACAAAAGGCCATTTGCTGAAACGGATCTGACAAATTCCTCACATAGCCCTCTTCCAACAACATTTCAGGCATCAATATGAGCTCAAATGAAAATGATGCAATGAGACGAAATGATGTACTCGTCGAGACGGACATTTTGATATGCTACACGCACGAATCAGAGCTACGGATGCAGAGTTATGGCATGCGAAAAAATGCTAAAAAGCTAGGGTTTCGGTATGAAAAAGTCAACCGAGGAGATGTCTTAGATCCAGATCCGGCCGGAGACACTGTAGCAGGGTGCAGAGGCCGAGGTTCGTCAGAGGTTGGAGTCACCGGGGATGGAGGCACCGGCCGGAGTTGGCCTTGACGCCGGCGAGGGAGGAAGAGGTGGCGCGGCGAGGCGGCGGGCGGCGAGGCCGCCGGAGCTCGGCGTCGCTGGAGCAGCAGGCCGGCACGACGGAGCGGCAGGGAGGCGGGCGGCGCTCGGCGAACAGGAACGCGGCCCGGGCGGGCGCAGGGAAGGGCCGGCGCTGGGCCTGCGGGCCTGCGTCGGTGGGAGGCGGCGATGCGGTCGCCCCGGGACAGGTGGCGAAGGCTGAATGGTCGGCGGCGATTGCGCCCGGTCGGACCGGACGTGTCCGGCCGCGCGGAGGTGCTGGGACTAGGGTTTAGGGGGGAAATGATCCGGAATTTTTGGGGAAGACCTAGTTTTATAGGTAGGAGGAGCTAGGAAGCTCCAAATGAGATGCGGTTTTCGGCCACGCGATCGTGATCGAACGCCCTACATGATAGAAGGGGTTTAGGTGGGTTTTGGGCCAGTTTGGAAGGGTGTTGGGCTGCAACACACACGAGGCCTTTTCGGTCCCTCGGTTAACTGTTGGAGTATCAAACGAAGTCCAAATGACACGAAACTTGACAGGCGGTCTACCGGTAGTAAACCAAGGCTGCATGACAAGTCTCGGTCCAATCCGAAAACGTTTAACCCCCACACATGAAAAGAGGTAGTAAGGGACACCGGGTGACATAGGAGCACCGGAATGCAAAACGGACAATGGGGAAAATGCTCGAATGCATGAGACAAACACATATGCAAATGCAATGCACATGATGACATGATATGAGATGCATGACAAAGACAACAACACACGGAGACAAAAACCTGACAACGAGGAAATAAAATAACTTAGCGTCGGAAATGGCAAGAGTTGGAGTACAGATAAGGTAAATTACATCCGGGGTGTTACACTAACACTTCCTTCACAAAGGCTTCCCTCAGACAGGAACTTTGAAAAATCACCGAGGAAGTTTTTCTAGGCAAATAAAGTTGAATTTTGGCACAGGTCAATTATTTGGACAGGAGAAGATGTGCAAAAAGTTTTAGGTCCAATGGGAAAAGATAAATAGTACTTGCTTCACAATGTGCCATTTAGGACAGAATAGGAAATGAATTTATTGAGCATGATGAGAAATATGGCCAATGAAATATTTTGCCATATTTGATGAAGATATGACCCAAACAATTTATAAGAATTATCTGGGGATTTTTGGATGGGCAAAAATATAGGGTGCTTCACAACCTAGGGCCGATAGGGTTATTCCTTTAATAGAAAAAGGAATTTTCCCTAGAAAAGAAATTAGGGATTGGTCAAGGAGGGGAGTGACAAGATCTTGGCAAAGTTTTTAGGATGATGAGCCACTTGGGAGGGGAAATGAAGATGATTTCCCAGGTGACAAGGCCACAGAACCACTCCAAAATGAAAAACAGAGCAACAACCAATAAATCAAAAAGGAAAAGAAAAGGGCCAAAATCCAGGCTGTTACAACTCTTACCCCCCTTAAAGAAATCTCGTCCTCGAGATTTAGTTTCTCAGGGAACAAGTATGTCTTGAGGACACCGTTTCCAACTCAGGTATCCTTTTTCCTTTATTTATTGTTCCCTCAAGAATTTTAGATGATTTGATTATCTTTGCTCGGGGTGGTTTGCTTCACCTTTCCCCAAATCCTGACAGGTCTTTGCTCATATACCAATTTATTTTTACTGATGTTGATTCTCCATACCTGTGGTGGTATCCAATGGATCTGAGCATAAATTTCCTTTTGTCCTTAAAACCTTAATACTTCTGTCATGGGGTTGCTTCAAATAAATGCAGGCCTTCTGGTTTCAATAAATGCTTAGAATTAATAATGGCCATCTTCTGACGGGATCTGACTGCTCATAGGTGGTACTGTTTTAATTTGATTTACTCCTTTGGCTCGAGCGTGAGATATGTACCAAATATCTGACTGCCTTTTGTCAGCAGTAATATAACGGTGTATGGAGTTATAGATATATCACGCCTCAAATATTTACATCTTGAGACCTTTCCCGATAGGGGGCTGACAGCCAAATGCTTTTCCTGACTGACTGACCATGTACTTGATTTCATCGGCGAGTATGCCGGGTCTGAGCTAATTGTTCGGCTTTTTACTTTCTCATTTCATCGGCGAGTATGCGAGTAACCTGGACTAGCTCGGAGGCGAGGACGTACTTGGTAACCATGTAGCAGGACACGAATGTCATGACCACATTATTATCAAGCGGACGAAAAATATCCATACTCGTCCAAGAAATAGGATAGTAGGGAAAAACTGAGTCTGTTGGCATTGCCCTTTCTTGATGACTAAGATCGTTAAGGGTTGCCAACACGATAATAAAAAGGACGATCTGGGGTAGAGGTATGTCTATCACCGAAACGATCGGCGGGGCTGAAAGGAGGATATCAGCGAGATACCTGCGCACCATTTTTGCAAACAGTGTCGGGATCACTTGGCATCACTCTGCTGGGATAGAAATGACACCAAACACCAAAGAACAAGCAAGAAAAGAAAACTAGGGGAATGCAAAGACTGAGCTGTAGTGGATCCGAACCGATGCCATCTACACTCACCAAATAAATCGTCAGCAGCCAATACTAAGGATATATGCATGTTGTGCAACAAACAAATGCAGCAACCAAGTGCAATAAAAAAGCCAGACTCTACACTACCACTTTCTACCGGTTTCTACCGCATGCACTGACTAGGGCATCCTACGGCCAGACCTGCTCTGATACCAAGCCTGTGGCACCCCAGCTCAGAGAAACCAGAACACCCCGTATTGCAGCCCAGAGATCGAGGAGAAGTCTCTGGAATATGGCACTGCTTGACATAGAACAAATCAGCTCTTATTACAAGAAAAATAATACAAGGGTCTGATGTTACCAAGAAGCACATCAGCACGGCGACACTATGCCTGCGATACCATACTTGCTCTATGCTAGCAGCAGAACAACTCGTAGCAGCGGAATACTTCTAGCAGCGGAACAACGATGAAGGTGGTGAACTCCACTCTGCAGGGACTCTGGCTGGGACACGATCTAGCTCGCACGCACGGCAACCATCGACAAGCAATCAAGCAATCATGGCATCACCTGCAATCTGGCATGACATGCCAGGTCAGTATATTGAATGTACTTGCAAGATCACAACAACCATAACATCAAGGCAAGACAATAACATAGCATTTAACAGGTTAAATTAATTTAACAACTATTATGATGAAACAACTACTAAACATGGTATGAAACTGATACAATACTAATAAATCACCGTCTTAGATCTTCATGACCATGTCTCTCTTGGCCAACCGACCAAGCAATATACCATCTCGATCACCTCATGATCGAAACCAAACGGTGACCATTCCGGCGATCACTGCCACGACCAACACTTGGCCTCAAACGTGATCCTTCTGGCGATCACTACCACGACCAACACTTGGTCTCCAACATCATCATCAACATCCTGCCAATCTGTACTGCTCAACATATCCACATATAAATATATCACCTATAAGTCATTCCGTCATGTGAGTGTTGATCGAACGGTGTGACCTAGTACGAACCCATGCCCATGACCGAGGACGCGACTATCGATAGATTTAAATACGCACTCTGCAGAGGTAGCACACTTTACCCACACCATGCAACCCATGGCCTTGCACTCCCATTCGGGTGGACCAACAACGTTCCGACAAAACCGATCTACTGCCATGGCACTCTCACGGCCACTCCGACCCACTCCCAACTGGGCTAGTCCTGGGTAACCCCGTGTCTACCAAAGACACAACGACCACCATCATGGCCAAAACGTCCCTCACGGGGACCATGCACATAACAATAACAACGGGCACACAAGGCTTATGTCCGCCTACCTGATCAGGGTAGTGCGTGCCCATAACCTTCCCTAGTTGGAGGCACCGGCGAGAGGCACGACAATAGATCGCATTAGGGCCTTCCCATAAAGGCAAATGTGGTTGCACTAGAAAAGCCCGGTTAAGTGGCACCTGACCAACTTAATGACGGAATTTATCCCCAAAAATATAACTGTGATGACTGGTACTCCGATATCATCTATCAACCTATAATCCAAGTCATAGCAATATCCAATGATTTATCCAAAGCTTAATATCATCATACCAACATACTCTAAGGACAGTATAACACTACTATCATGATGAACCCAAGAACGATAATACTACTACTACTCAAATAACTATCCAGCTATGATCCACATGCAAGCATCATCTCCATCATCATATTCCATAACATAATATCAACTAGCATCCTGATGAAAAATAACACTAGCCACTAATAATCCAAAGGCAACATGATATTCAAAGTAGTGCTCCAAGATAATAACAGATACCATCATGACAATAATCATACTAGCCACTAAGAATCCAAAGGCAACATGTCATCCAAAGTAATACTCCAAAGCATATTACCATCATGAACATAATCATAATAGCCACTAAGAACCCAAAGGCACATGTCATCCACATAATCATCAAAATATAAGTCCTAGAACTCCAAGCAATATCATGGCAATATCAACATCAAAACAATACTCCGAGACATGCCATGAACAGATCATACATAGCTACTTCAATGTTTTAAACAAGTTCAATAAATAAACCATGTCACTGCATTGCAATCATGCCTACGGAGGGTGTGGCTTGCCTGGGGTGGAAGAAATCACCGGGAAGAAGTGCGAGAAGCTCGCGGAAGGAATTGCCGAAAAACGCTCTCTCTCGGAGGGGGCTGATTAAGCGTAAGGGAAAAATGGTCATTTTCAGAATATCCAAACATCATGAAAATGTTACCAACAGAATGGGCTCGACGAAACGTAGAAGTGGATTTGGAGTCACCTAATTTGGAGTTGGGAGTAAAAAGATACAAGGGTTTTTCTGCTAGGGACCCATCTGCAAGAAAAATGTTTACAAACCGGGCCTGGATAGAAAAACAGAAGGCGTCTTCTCAAGAAATATGTTTTCCAGAGCGGAAAACGTACTTTTGGCCCGAAGAAGAACAAAGTATGCTTTCAGAAAGGGAAAGTGCACACGGGCAAATCCCGCGTCCACTTATCCACGTCAGCGAGGGGGAGGGGCTGGGCCTTGTGTCACTGATGTGTGGGTCCAGCGTGGCGTCTCTCTCCTCCTGGCCTTCTCCTTCTTCTCCCCCCACGTGCGCCCGCTGCATAGAGGAGGACCGCCGGCACCGGCGCTTGCCCGGTCAGCTCCAGCCACCTGTGGTGGAGCTCGGACCACCGGAGTGACTAGCGCGAGGAGCTGCATTCGCCTGATGAGTCTGCCCACGTCGGAGAGCAGCGGAGCAGGCGGAACGGGGAGCCGCGGCGGAGGAGAGCTTCGGCCGCTGGGGAGTGCGTGGCAAACGACCATGAGAGGAGGAGGAGAGGTGCTGGGGTGGATCCGGGGTGAGGATGGAGGTCTCTGGTGGTGTAGATAGGGAGGGAGGAGCTCGGCATTGAGAGAATTTAGGCGGAGGCCGAGGCGGGCATGGCAGCCATGGGGAAGGGAAGGGAGGCGCTCAAGCTCCGGGGAGTGCTTGGGGAGGCTTCTAGGATGCGGGGGAGGCCAGTGGTGAGGAGAAACGGAGACAGGGTGGCCTTATATAGGCAGGGCGAGTGAGATTGAGCTGGCGTCGCCGCGGACGCGTGTCCGGCGCCACGGACGCGTGCCCACGCTCGCGATCTAGGAGGTAGGCGACGATGGAGGCACAGGAAGAAAGCTCACGGGGAAGAGGAGGCCAAAGGAGAAACAGAGGAAGAAGCCGAGCGGCATTAAAACATGTCGGGGCACTGTGCTCCCGTGGGTGTTTCGGCGGTGAGCGTCGATGGGCGTCGGTGAGGAAACAGACGGAGGGGGAGAGGGGTCTAGGGGAACGGCGACGACGCGGGCCATCTGTTGGACACGCTCACACGCGCGAAGGGCGCGAGAGGAGGAGCTGCTGACGCACAAACGGCCACTGGACGCTGCCACTGCACACAGAGCGCGTGCACTGTGGTGCCATTAACACGGTCACCGTGTGCACTGGCAGGTAGCGAGGGAGAGGGGCTTGACCATGTTGTCTAGTGGGTAGTTCATCCAGGGTAGGTTGCAACTAAGGTGGTATATCAGTGAGAAGTGATATGGTTAAAAGGTAATCACCCTATGAAGTTTACTGTAGTAAATTTGGGTGAACACTGGTGATCAACAGGGATTTCACTGGCTCCAAAGAGTTTGTCTGGGGTGATTAACTAAGGAAGGACTATGATCCTGGAGGTTTTGAGGCATAATGGAGCACAAACTAATAGAATTGCTTTGTAACTCACATTATGGGTCCAGAATCAAGATTTGGATGATGCACTCACATGGAGTAACCACTTGAGGTAAAACTTGGCAGGGCTTAGTGATTTGACCATATAAAGGTGCTGTAAAAATTTCATACCAATTGGTTTTACCAAAATGGTACTTCCTTCACAGCTATTCCCTCTGTCCAGAATCTTGCAAAATATTTGGAGACATATTGGCTAGGTGAAATGGTGCCAAATTTGGTGGAGAGAAGTTATATAGGTAGGAGAACAGTTTGGTAATTTATCAGGATTTTTGAAGCAATATAAATCATACTTGCTTCACAACCTGAAAATTTTACCAGAAGCAAAGATTTGGTCCTGTGCTCACATAGATGATTGGATGAGGCTGCAGTTTGGAGGATTGGAATTATATGAGCACATGAAGTAGTGTGCAAAATTTCAGCTCATTTGGATAACCCTAGCTAACACTTCCTTCACAAAGGCTTCCCTCAGAAAAGAACTTTGAAAAATCACTAAGGAAGTTTGGCTAGGCAAATAAAGTTGAATTTTGGCACATGTCAATTATCTGGACAGGAGAAGATGTGCAAAAAAGTTTCAGGTCCAATGGGAAAAGATAAATAGCACTTGCCTCATAGTGTGCTATTTAGGACAGAATAGGAAATGAATTTATTGAGCATGACGAGAAATATGGCCAATGAAATATTTTGCAATATTTGATCAATATATGACCCAAACAATTTATAATAATTATTTGGGGAGTTTTGGATGGGCAGAAATATAGGGTGCTTCACAACCTAGGGCAGATAGGGTTATTCCTTTAATAGAAAAAGGAATTTTCCCTAGAAAAGAAATTAGGGTTTGGTCAAGCAGGGGAGTGACAAGATCTTGGCAAAGTTTTTAGGATGATGATCCACTTGGGAGGGGAAATGAAGATGATTTCCCAGGTGAGAAGGCCACAGAACCACTCCAAAATAAAAAACAGAGCAACAACCAATAAATCAAAAAGAAAAAGAAAAGGGCCAAAATCCAGGCTATTACAACAACCAAAAGCCTAAGCTTGGGGATGCCCCAGAAGGAATCCCCTCTTTCTTCTTCATCTATTGGTAACTTTACTTGAGGCTATATTTTTATTCACCACATGATATGTGTTTTGCTTGGAGCGTCTTGTATGATTTGAGTCTTCGCTTTTTAGTTTACCACAATCATCCTGGTTGTACACACCTTTTGAGAGAGACACACATGAATTGGAATTTATTAGAATACTCTATGTGCTTCACTTATATCTTTTGAGCTAGATAATTTTGCTCTAGTGCTTCACTTATATTTTTAGAGCACGGTGGTGGTTTTATTTTATAGAAATTATTGATCTCTCATGCTTCCCTTATATTATTTTGAGAGTCTTTTAGAACAGCATGGTAATTTGCTTTGGCTATAAAATTAGTCCTAATATGATAGGCATTCAAGATGCATATGATAAAAACTTTCATATAGAGTGCATTAAATACTATGATAAATTTGATACTTGATAATGGTTTTGAGATATAAAGGTGGTAATGTTGGAGTCATGCTAGTTGGGTAATTGTGAAATTGAGAAATACTTGCGTTAAAGTTGGCAAGTCCCGTAGCATGCACGTATGGTAAACATTGTGTGACAAATTTGAAGCATGGGGTGTTCTTTGAGTGCTTTCCTTATGAGTGGCGGTCGGGGACGAGCGATGGTCTTTTCCTACCAATCTATCCCTCTAGGGGCATGCGTAGTAGTACTTTGCTTCGAGGGCTAATAAACTTTTGCAATAAGTATATGAGTTCTTTATGACTAATGTGAGTCCATGGATCATACACACTCTTACCTTTCCGCAATTTGCTAGCCTCTACGGTACCGTGCATTGCCCTTTCTCACCTTAAGAGTTGGTGCAAACTTCGCCGGTGCATTCAAACCCCGTGATACGATACGCTCTATCACACATAAGCCTCCTTATATCTTCCTCAAAACAGCCACCATACCTACCTATTATGGCATTTCCATAGCCATTCCGAGATATATTGCCATGCAACTTTCCACCGTTCAGTTTATTATGACACGCTCCATCATTATCATATTGCTTTGCATGATCATGTAGTTGACATCTATTTGTGGCAAAGCCACTTTCATAAATTCTTTCATACATGTCGCTCTTGATTCATCGCATATCCAGGTACACCGCCGGAGGCATTCACATAGAGTCATATTTTTTCTAGTATCGAGTTGTAACATTGAGATATGAGTAAATAGAAGTGTTATGATCATCATTATTAGAGCATTGTCCCATGTGAGGAAAGACTATAAAAAATGAGAGGCCAAAGAAGCCCAAATAAAAAAAGAGGCCAAAGAAGCCCAAACAAAAAAAGAGAGAAAAAGAGAGAAGGGACAATGTTACTATCCTTTTTCCACACTTGTGCTTCAAAATAGCACCATGATCTTCATGATAGAGAGTCTCTTGTTTTGTCACTTTCATACACTAGTGGGAAATTTTCATTATAGAACTTGGCTTGTATATTCAAATGACGGGCTTCCTCAAATGGCCTAGGTCTTCATGAGCAAGCAAGTTGGATGCACACCCACTTAGTTTTCAGTTTGAGCTTTCATACACTTATAGCTCTAGTGCATCCGTTGCATGGCAATCACTACTCCTCGCATTGACATCAATTGATAGGCATCTCCATAGCCCGTTGATTAGCCGCGTCAATGTGAGACTTTCTCCCTTTTTTGTCTTCTCTCATAATCCCCACCATCATATGCTATTCCACCTATAGTGCTATATCCATGGCCTGCGCTCATGTATTGCCTAGGGGTTGAAAAGGCTGAAGCGCGTTAAAAAGTATGAACCAATTGCTTGGCTTGTCATCGGGGTTATGCATAAAGAGAGCATTTTGTGTGTTGAAAATGAAGCATGGCCAAACTATATGATTTTGTAGGGATGAGCTTTCTTTGTCTATGTTATTTTGATAAGACATAATTGCTTGGCTTGTATGCTTGAAGTATTACTATTTTTATGTCAATATTGAACTTTTATCTTGAATCTTTTGGATCTGAAAATTCATGCCACAATAAAGAGAATTACATTGACAATTATGTTAGGTAGCATTCCACATCAAAAATTCTGTTTTTATCATTTACCTACCCGAGGACAAGCAGGAATTAAGCTTGGGGATGCTTGATACGTCTCCAACATATCTACAATTTTTGATTGTTCCATGCTATTATATTATCAGTTTTGGATGTTTAATGGGCTTTATTATGTACTTTTATATTATTTTGGGATTAACCTATTAACTGAAAGCCCAGTGCAAATTACTGTTTTTTTGCCTATTTCGGTGTTTCACAGAAAAGGAATATCAAACGGAATCCAAACGGAATGAAACCTTCATGAGGATCGTTTTTGGAACAAATGCAATCTAGGAGACTTGGAGTGGACGTCAAGGAAGCAATGAGGCGGTCACGAGGTAGGGGGTGCGCCCAGGGGGGTAGGCGCACCCCCACCCTCGTGGGCTCCTCATGGCTCCACCGACCTACTTCTTTCGCCTATATATACTCATATACCCTGAAAACATCCAGGAGTACCACGAAATCCTATTTCCATTGCACAACCTTCTGTACCCATGAGATCACATCTTGGGGCCTTTTCTGGCACTCTGCCGGAGGGGGAATCAATTACGGAGGGCTTCTACATCAACACCATGGCCTCTCCGATGATGCGTGAGTAGTTTACCACATACCTTTGGGTCCATAGTTATTAGCAAGATGGCTTCTTCTCTCTCTTTGGATCTCAATACAAAGTTCTCCTCGATTCTCTTGGAGATCTATTCGATGTAACTCTTTTTGCGGTGTGTTTGCCGAGATCCGATGAATTGTGGGTTTATGAACTTGATTATCTATGAATATTATTTGATTCTTCTTTGAATTCTTATATGCATGATTTGATATCTTTGCAAGTCTCTTCGAATTATTGGTTTAGTTTGGCCTACTAGATTGATCTTTCTTGCAATGGGAGAAGTGCTTAGCTTTCGGTTCAATCTTGCGGTGTCCTTTCCTAGTGACAGCAGGGGCAACAAGGCACGTATTGTATTGTTGCCATCGAGGATAAGAAGATGGTGTTTATATCATATTGCTTGAGTTTATCCCTCTACATCATGTCATCTTGCCTAATGCGTTACTCCCTTCTTATGAACTTAATGCTCTAGATGCTTGCTGGATAGCGGTCGATGTGTGGAGTAGTAGTAGTAGATGCAGAATCGTTTCAGTCTACTTGACACGAACGTGATGCCTATATTCATGATCACTGCCTTAGATATCATCATAACTATGCACTATTCTATCAATTGCTCGGCAGTAATTTGTTCGCCCACCGTTATACATGCTATCTTGAGAGAAGCCACTAGTGAAACCTATGGCCCCCGGGTCTACTTTACATCATATAAGTTCTCAATCTACAATTCTAGTTTACTATTTATCTTGCAATGTTTATCAATACCACAAAAATACCACAAATATTTATCTTATTATCTTTATCAGATCTCACTTTTGCAAGTGGCCGTGAAGGGATTGACAACCCCTTTATCGCATTGGTTGCAAGGTTCTTATTTGTTTGTGCAGGTACGAGGCACTTGCGTGTAGTCTCCTACTGGATTGATACCTTGGTTCTCAAAAACCGAGGGAAATACTTATGCTACTTTGTTGCATCACCCTTTCCTCTTCAAGGGAAAACCAACGCATGCTCAAGAGGTAGCAGCCGGTAAAAACAAGGCACACTGGGTTCAGTGTCATCATCACTACAGCTGTGCGCGCACGAGAAGTCTACATATCGAGCGGGCTACGGAGAAAAATACGTATCGAGTGTGTCTGAGCGAGGCACAGAGACACAATGTTTGAGAGAGAAACCAATTGACAGATTAAGATCATATCAAGTTGTCACCCTTCTGCTATCATTGT
>NC_041380.1:383052847-383146392 GCF_002162155.2 Triticum dicoccoides
ATAAAAAAGAGTTGGTGATGATGGTGTTCTTGCCATCCTGCAATATAGGCCATCCGATTTATATCTGTCGGATAGGAAGGAAACTATGGCAATTTTGCAAAAAGATACCCACACCCTCTCCACATTTGCAAATAAGGCATTCCCTCGTTCATCATTTTCTCCCACAATATAAACTACTCATACAAATGCATCTTGATGTTCCGTGCAACGCATGGGGATCTTGCTAGTAGGGAGAAGGAGTTTGTGTGACACATACCTATATATATTAAGGGATAGATAGATAGCATGTGTGTGAGGCATACTTAAAGCATCACTAGGATAAACAAACGGTGTGCATGCAAGTGCCGAAAAAATGAAGCGATAAACAATGTCTATGCGCGAGCGCACGCGCGTGTGTGTGTGTGAGAGAGAGAGAGAGAGAGAGAGAAATCTCAAAACAAAAGGTGCTATACTGGAATCCCATTGTATGTATTCATATGGTTCTAGAACTCGAGTTAACCTTAGGCATATGTGTGAGAGACATAATTATCCTTTAAGACATTAGTGGTTGCGGGTGGGCGGAATTAAAGGGGTGGGCGTGTTTGACAGAGAGAGAGAGAGAGAGTGTGTGTTTCTGTGTGAGAGACTTATAGGACGGGGTAGAAAGACGAATACTAACGTTGATAGAGGGAGAGAAATATATGAAGTGCGCGTGTGTGATTCCGATGCCCACGGGGAAATGAGATATGTATGCGTGTGAGAGAGATTGCAAAATTCATTCACGTATCACTATCTAGCAATCATGGACTTGCATCGCTTGAACATAAATCAATATCTACTTCATATCGTGGCCAAAGGTACAATATGGATTCAACGCTATAATGATTGGACACTCACATATCACATTGTTTCTATCCAAATAAACCTTTTCAATTGTGCATACCAAAGTTACAATGATGTTTCTTCAAACAACCAATGTAGCTATCATGTACATGCACCATTGTTACTCTTTCATTCAAATTCATTAGTCTTGGATGATTCAAGGTTCTATTATTAAGTAATACATGTAATATTCATATATGAATTCAACGGGTACACAATTTATGAAATGGAGGCTATGTAATCATATGAGGTAACACTTTTAAGTAGTGGACTACAATATCCATTTCTTTTGTGGGACTACAATATCCATTATTTTTGTGCGCCTCTACACTAAGCCGTCAATGCATTATGTTTAAAGTAAATAACGAATGGCACTAAATTATCTATTTACATGAGAAATACATAGGCTGAACGCTTGATCCCTTTTTTTTATGAACGCGCCTCTACACCCGTACGATTGGCCGCACCCGTGTGAACGTCCAAGTTATCGGCGCATCATCCCAAGGTATTGTCTTTTTTTCTGGGGTGGACTTCGCACCTGTTATTAAATGCTGACGCATGCCCCGTGTACATAGTCTCGCATGACCGTCCCGCTAGCACGGTCCAAAATTAGTTGAAACTGGATACGAATGACCCCACGGGCGACAAAATCTTCCGCCTCCTTCTAAAATTTCCTCCACCTAGTCTTTAGCATGCAAAATTCCCCTTTTGTCCTTGGTGCACAGAGAACAACAGCTAAAATACCGCCCTCATCTACACAATAAGTCGTGGCTGCTTTGGTAACTTCTGGTTCCCCCACCACACGGCACCCCCATTTCCTCTCCTCCTCCCGCAAAAATGACTAACTCCACAGCACCAGAGCATCTTACATCACGCCGTTCGTCATTGGCCTTTCTACCCCTCCCCTCTCGAAACCCTAGATTGCTCATCCACCGGCATACCAGAGCCCATTCACTACCAGTGACGTCCACCTCGCCGGATCTTCTTCTGCGGCCGCATCTACCCCTCCCACCTCCACTAGAAACAAGTGGACTACTCATCCACCACTGTACCACAACCCATCAGTGTCGGCCTTGTCCATGGTGTCGGATCTGCTTCGCCGGTACTCTCGTCAACCGTAGCGCATCTGCAGCGGCTCATTCGTACTCCCCACCGGAGATGCTTCGCCCAAACCCCTAGGAGCCGCCCCACCAATGCCCCCGTCGACGGCCTCTAATCCTCTTCGCCGACACCTTCCTCAACCTTACCGGAGCCGCTTCATCGACACCATCGTTAACCCTACCGGAGTAGCTTCGCCTATACCATTCTCAACCCTACCGGGGCCACTTTGCCAACTCACAAGTCCACGGCCACAGATCCGCTTCGTCGCACCCTCATCCAACCTGCCGGAGCAGCTTCTGTCACCCCGTCCATGGCCACAGATCCACATCATCGACACCATCCTTAACCCAACCACCGGAGCAGCTTCACTGACGCCCTCATCCACGGCCACAGATCCGCTTCGCCCACACCATAGTCCACCCTACCGGAGCCGCTCCACAAACACCCTACTCGACGGTTCTAGATCTCCTTACCAGACCCTGACAGCCAGCACAACGTCATCACCCTTGACGTTTCTAACCTGATTCCCGCTGTCTGGCAAGATGCCAAGCACCCGCCACGGCCTAGGTACTTCACCTTTAAACCCATCCAGCATCACCTGCCCGATGTACTTCAAATATACTAACATGCCGCTGTTACCTATTATGCAGCTGGCAAAAACTACAAGGACGATGTTTCTTCTAGATCTAACAGCTTGACCAACCAAGATCCTGGACTGAGGCATTGCTATGATCTTGTAAGTGCATCTCTCTCTCTCTCTTGTATTGTTGTGTGCCCGCCAGCGTGCTTTGCTAGGATTTTCGACCAGTAATCCCTTTGTGCAGACAATGATTTCTACTACTGGCTGCTAAATTAGATATGTAGATGTCATACAGGATACTACCTTGTACCTTTGTTCCTAAATATAAGTCTTTCTGGAGATTCCACTATAGGCTACATATGGAGCAAAATGAGTGAATCTACACTCAAAAATGCATATGTATACATCTGTATGTGGTCCATACTAGAATCTGTACAAAGACATATATTTAGGAACAGAGGTAGTACATTACACAAAATCGTAGGTGGCATGTAGGAATTCCAGTGCACTACATTAGGCTCCCTTAGAGTGACTGCTAGTCCAGCACACAGAGTCATGGCTAGTTTATGCTATGCACACAATCGTTAATTGGTTGTTTAAATATGCGCAAGGGATATGCAATGTATTATCATGTAGAGATGTCTGGAATTAGCCGTGTCAACTTGCAGATAGGGTTACACAATGAAAAGTACAAGATGTATGTGGAAATTTCATGGAACATCGCAAAAAAAGAGAGGCAGCGGTGAGCCTACACAGTGTGCTATGGTAGGTCAGTCCTCCATTGCATTCATCATGACATGTAATTTGTATGTCAGTTCTATTGGCCAAGTTTCTTAGGGACAATTATTATGAGTTATCCTAAGAAAATAAGCACATGTGAATATAAGCTCATGGTAATTAGCCAATCAGTGAAAAGTCTAGATTGCATTATATTTTGTCATTTTTCTGCCCATATGAAAATTAATTTGACTTGCAAACATCACAAATTGAACCCATTGCAATAACTAATATGATAGGAAAACAAACCATCGCTATTTGTTCAAAATGCAAATACAAAGATACCATCTACTTGGCACAATCTACTTTGGTCAATGTCTTCCATAGAGATCCCACTGCCTAATTTAAATGAAGAACACATGGCCCACATTTAAATGAAGAACAATTATTTATTGAAATTCGATGGTCCAAGTGGCTGGTTATTATCATATAGCAACACAACCTGAAAGTATCATATAGCAGCAGCAGCTCATAGCAACTCATCATACAACAACAACAGAAGTGTGCAATTCATCATATACCAGCAGCAGGTCATAGCAATTCATCATATAGCAGCAGCAGGAGCAGCTCATAGCAATTCATCATATAGTAGTAGTAGAAGCAGCTCATAGCAATTCATCATATAGCAGCAACAGGAGCAGCTTATAGCAACTCATCATATAGCAGTAGCAGCTCATAACAATTCATCATATAGCAACAGCAGCTCATGGCAATTCATCATATAGTAGCAGGAGGAGCAGCTCATAGCAATGCATCATATTGGAGCAGCAGAAGCAGCTCATAGCAATTCATCATATAGTGGATCAGAATGGAAATTTGGTAAAAAAATCATAGGACATCCTCACCTTGTTGGATGAGCTCATCCTTCAACAGCACCTCAAGGCCACAACATGGGATGAGGGGAGGGGGAATAAGGTGCCTTCTGCCGCAGTGTGGCATCAGCCATAGTTGTGCGGCGCCCGCCGGAGTAGTGCGTTGGACGGACCATAGTGGAGCAGCTGCTGGAGACCATGAGAATGAGGGGCGATGCCAGAGGGAGGAGCAGTCGGGGAGATTTGGCCCTAACCGCCGGCCATGTAGCCTAGTTGGACAGAACATCATCGAGGACCAGGCTAGATGGGACCAGTGGTGATAGCAAGCTGGAGGAACCCTAGCGCTGCAGGCAGGGGATCGAGGTAGAGGGAAAGGGGAGAGGATATGCAAGCGGGTAGGGAAATTTCATTTTGAGTGTAATATAGGCAGATAACAGAGTCATTTCACTATTCCCCTTCCCTTCAATTTTTAGTAAGCTTCTACCCGAAACACCCCCGTCCAAAGCAAAATAAGTAAGCCCAAGCCTGTAACTCAAAAATGAATTCTTTAGATCTTTTATGGCTTATTTTGACAATAAGCTCTAAAAAGGCGGAATAGAACTGGCCCTTAACTTGCAATTCAATTGTGTGTGCAATGATGAATCACTCCTGCCTGCTATAGTGTACATTTAGGCATCATCATACATGGCATAACCTAATACATGTGCGTTCCATTGTAGAATCTGGAATATGCAATGTTTATGTTAGTTCATATGTTGCACATGATGTTTAAATGCTCCTTAAATCTGGTCAGTCAAGTGATGGTCTTTAAGCCTCCTTCTTTGCTTCTTTTCTTGATACATCTGTTCAATTGCTTGTTTGCATCAGCCACCCATACCAGAACTGTTTGCTTTGATTACTTGTTGTTCTTGACCTAACACTCTAACAGAGCTTGTTAACGATTTAAACACTAAGGGCTGTTGTAGTGGGGGCTTGTCTAACTCATAGGTGACATAAAGGTTTGGCTGTACACTAAAGTATGCTCTCCAAGAGTACCTGGAGATCCAGTTCGAAGGTATGCCTAGTTTTTACATAGTGCATACATAGTAAATGCTCATTTCATTATGTGCAAGTGCAAGAGATGTGGCATGTTTCATTACGTGGTGTTGTTTTGTTATAATCTCATCCTTTTGTGTTGTTCACAGACTGGAAAGTATGCATATTTATCTTCCAAGGAGACGAGTAACTAGTTTGTGTCACCTTGCAGAGGGGGTGTGATGAAGATAAGATTGAGGATTTCCAAGTACAAGATGTTAGGAAGGAGCCTTGCAAGAGAAGTAGGAGAAGCTCTGAGCCTGTTCAACCAGTTAAGGTAAGTCACTGTATCCAACTCAACAGTTCAATTCCTTGTTTGTTTCGGGCATAGTTAATTTGCTCTTTTCAATTGCTTTATTTGTCCTCAGTTAATGAGATGCCCAAACAATGATGCCTGATGTTGGGTACTTGTATAACTATTAGTTGACATAATTAAAGGCCTTACCATTTAATTACTCTGGCGAAGTGTGCCTGAAGCTTTGAAGTCTATTAACCAACTATTACTACATGAGGCTCACAATCTAGTTTATACTAGGCTAATGATCGCATAGCTTTGCTTGCTGTAGTAGGTTTGTATGAATCCCTCTGCTATTCATTATGATCCCTAAGACTTTAATTGAGCTATAGAATGGCCAACTGCTTGCTTACTTATACACAACATGCTGTCTAAATTTGTAACTTGTCTGTGTTTTGGATTTGGCCCCAACATCATGCTCCTCTGGTGAGCTAAGAGAGATTTCTGTATGCAGGCTGCACAAACTACCATTTTTATAATTTTTAAAATATCACATGCTTATGCTTCATGACGTGTAATATTATTGTTAGTCCTATTTAGCCATGTACAAAATAGTCTATCTTGCTCGCTTCACTGTTGTAACTATATTTTTGCCCTAGTCATGTGTACTTACAGAAACATAATAGGATGAAGTGACATCAACACAAAGATCTACGAGAAGTGCGGCATGGCCGTTACCGTATGATTATGGATTGGAATTGGAATGTGCTGATGTTCTCGAGCATCAACTAGAGGTGGCAAGACAACGTGTACATGATTCTCAACGTACAATCAACTAGTTGAGACTGGACATCCAGGTATTAGATGCAGGAGTCAAAAAAATGAAACAAGACACTGAGGTAACCACGAAGGAATTGGAGATTTTGCAGACTGAAATTTGTGCCATCTGAATCCGGCCAATCCTATTTTCAGACAAGATTATAGTTTAAATGGTAAGTTCTGTTGATGCGTGTCCATGATGTACACGCTTTATTTTTCTAGTGTATGTAATTTGCTGTTTGTGTACACTTTATTATCACTGGTGCTAAACTATAATGCCTAGTGGGTATATTCAGCTGCAATTTCTTTATTGTATAGTGTAGGATTATTCTACGTTTCTATGCCTTAGTCTTTTTATTGTATAGTGTATGTTTTTTAGAGGCGATAGTATAGAGTAGGATAATTCTTGAATATGCTATATCGTTGAAACGGGGGCCTACACGGCCAAACATTTCCTGGACGCCATACAAACGAACAAACATGTGTAGTCAAAGCGGGCCTTAGTTGGGATGGTCAAAATAATATTAAGTGGATCCCAAATGATGTGGCCCACAGTAACAACAGCTTTTAGTAGGCCGTTAACATGCCAAAAGCTCGATAGGGCTGTATAAATGGAAATGGCCCGCGGGCCTTTAGCAGGCTGAAATAGATGTCAATTTTGTCTTGGCCCTTTTACTTTACGGGCCAGTAAGAGGCCGAAAGTGTTATGGGGCAGAGGAGGCCCAATTTGCAAACTAGGCTTTTAACAGGCCAAAAGTCGCGCTGGGCTGAAATGATACCCTGCGAAACGTGCGCCCCTAATGGACCTATAGTCAAAGGCCCAACTGTTGTGCGGGCCGTTAACAGGAATGGGCTAGGAGTTGGCCCATTTACCTAATGGGATGAGTACAGGCCTAAAGTCACAGGGGTCTAGAATTAGCCCAACTGCAGAATGGGCCGAGAAAAGGCCGAAAGATGTTTCGGGCCGTGAACAAGCTGGAACTGACGATGGGCCACTAACAGGCCGAAAGAAGCTCGGGCCGTGATTGGGCCCAAAGACGTAGCGGACCGTTAACGGGCTAAAACTGACGATGGGCTGGAAATTGTCAAATGTAGAATGGGCCTTTGATGGGCCTATTCTATGTAACTTGTATGGATCGTGCTTGTAAATGGGCCTGACAAGTAGGCCGCTAATGGGCCGTCCTGCATATTTTGATAGGCCCGGCCTTTTAACTTGAATGGGCCACTGTTGGGCCAGTCCACATGTCGACATATCATCAGCGCATCTCGCCCATTGGATGAGTGACACCTGTGCCAACACGGAGGTGACACGTGGTTCCGCCGGCTAATGAGAATTTTACACGTGGAAAATTGGCATTGGTCGTGGCTGTTAGCGGGTTATCGGATCCAAAACCGGACCCGATAGCTTAAGGGCGACCCATTACGGTGGATGCCATGTGTCGGTCACCCTTGACGAAAGCACTTCCATGACGCGGCATTTATCGTCATGGAAGTGAACACTTCTGTGATGATAATTTTGGTAATGTCATGGAACACTTCTACGACAACATAGGTATGACTATCTTGATTCTGTCATAAAATCATCATGGATGTACATGCATGACAGAAAACGTGACCTACTGTGACAAACACGTATCATCATGGAAGTGTATTTTTTTGTTGTGTCAAAACACATCATATAGCAGAATATGGGCATCGGGGGCCTGCTAGGTGGCTCACAAGGTAGGGGGCGCACCTAGCGGGGTAGGGCACGCCCTCCACCCTTGTGCATGCCTGGTGGGTCCCCTATGGTACTTTCTTCACCCAATATTTTTTATATATTCCAAAATAATTCTTCTAGAGAGAAAAGGTCTCTCGGATTTGCTCCTTTTCCAGTCTAGAATTGGAGCTGCCGGCATTCTCCCTCTTTGCGTAAACCTTGTGAAATAAGAGAGAAAAGGCATAAGTATTATGCCATAATGTGTAATAACATCCCATAATGCAATAAATATCAATCTAAAAGCATGATGCAAAATGGACGTATCAACTCCCCCATGCTTAGACCTCGCTTGTCCTCAAGCGAAAGCCAAAATCAAAAAAATATGTCCACATGTTTAGAGAAAGAGGTGTCAATAAAATAAAATACGGACATGAGGGCATCATGATCATCTCTGGAACAACAAAAAACGTTGTCATATAACTTCTAATGCCAAATTAATAATTCATTCACAAGGTAAAGTGTGAATCAAAAACTTCATTGAAAACTAACAAACTATGATCTTAATCATTGAAGCAATTGCAATTTATCATAACATCGGAAAGAGTCAATATAGGAGCTTTTCAGCAAGTCTACATACTCAACTATTATTTAATCTTTCACAATTGCTAACGCTCACGCGATACTTATGAGTTCAAAGTTTCAGTCGGACACAGAGAAAGATAGGGGCTTATAGTTTCGTCTCCCAACCTTTTACCTCAAGGATAATTTCAACAATAATACTTTATGGTGACCTACATCTGAGTGGTATATATATATATATCTGGATCTTTCTCCAACACATAGTGCTTGCCAAAAAGAAAAAAAATGTAAAAAGGAAAGGCGAAGATCACCATGACTCTTGTATAGGGGTAGAAAATAAAAGTAAAAGATAGGCCCTTCGTAGAGGGAAGCAGAGGTTGTCATGCGCTTTTATGGTTGGATGCACAAAATCTTAATGCAAAAGAACGTCACTTTATATTGCCGCTTGTGATAAAGAACTTTATTATGCAGTCTGTCGCTTTTATTTCTTCCTTATCACAAGTTCGTATAAAGCTTATTTTCTTCACACTAATAGATAATACATATTTAGAGAGCAATTTCTATTGCTTGCACCGATGACAACTTACTTGAAGGATCTTACTCAATCCACATGTAGGTATGGTGGACTGTCATGGCAATACTGGGTTAAGGGATGTTTGGAAGCACAAGTAGTATGTATACTTGGTGCAAAGGATTTGGTTAGCAAAAGAGGAAAAAACAAGCTCAACATGTTGGAGGATCCATGACAATATAACTTCTATTTGGGTATAAGAAAACATAACCCATTATGTTGTCTTCCTTGTCCAACATCAACTTTTTAGCATGTCATATTCTAATGGGTGCTCACAATTACAAAAGATGTCCAAGATAGTATATTTATATGTGAATCCTCTCTTTCTTTATTACTTCCTATTAATTGCAACAATGACCAAAACTATGTTTGTCAACTCTCAACAACTTTTTAGTATGTGAAGCCTCTCTTTCTTTATTACTCTTTATATGTGAAGTCATCACTCTCCATAAGATCATTATATGATCTTTTTATTCTTTCTCTTATTTTATTCCTTCAAGATCATAGACAGAAAGCAAAGCCCTCGGCTCAAAACTACTCTTTATTATATAACTCACGGACTCGATTACATAGATATATCTCGAAACAAAACTCAAAGCTAGATCATACTAAAAAAACTTTATTCTACTAGATCAAGATATAACCAAAAGGATTGAAGTAATAAAAATGATAAAAGTAAAGGTGTGACGGTGATACGATACCGGGGCACCTCCCCCAAGCTTGGCAGTTGCCAAGGGGAGTGCCCATACCCATGTATTTAGGTCTCTTTCTTCGGAGGCGGTGATGTGATATTCTTGGTGATGATGCCCCTTAGGATGCGATTCTCCCCCTCAAGCTTATTATTTTGCTTCTTAAGATCCATTATTTCCTTGCGCAGTTTACCCGTGACTGCTAGAGCTCCAATTACCCATGGATGTTTCGTAGCTACGGGGGAAAAAGCAACACTCTTTTTCATATTTTCATAACAGAGAAATCTAGCATTGGGAGGGATGACCGGATTTGGTATCGCTGAGCTCTGGACTTCCTCCAGCATGAATCCAGGTTGAAGACGAGAGGTAACTTCTTGATCCTCCTCCATGGCATCCACCCTTTTCAAGTCAGCCTCCATCTCTTCCTACGTTGATTGCCCGAACTGGTCAGCTTCGCTGTTTGCTCTTGGGCCCAGTATCGGATGAGAGATATGACTCTCTCCGGCTGACTCTTGCGAAGACATCTTGCCCTAAATCTGCTACATAAACAACTCAAAATGAAAACATGAGATATTTCCATGGTACGGTGGTCAAAACCTTCGGATGATTATATAATAAATTTTTACCGACCAAAAGAAGTATTATGCAAGAAAACTAACTCCGAAGGGCACACGAGGTGGCGGCAAGGTACAGGGCGCGCCATCCTACCTTGCCGCTTCCCCGTGCACTCTTCGGACTACTTTTAGTTTTCCTAAATGTTTAAATATGCTAAAACAGAGAAAAATTGCCATCAAAACATTTTTGGAGTCGGTTTACTTGCCGTACAACATACCTATTCCTTTTCGGAGTATGAAACATTCTGGAAAGTGTCCCTTATGTACTCCTCTGGTGTTACGATATTAACTATATTGGTCTCAACATTTATGGGAGTACCTGAGGTATAACGTTTGATTCTTTGACCGTTTACCACCTTCGGATTTGTGCCTTCGGCGTTGTTGATTTTGATGGCACCGGAACGATAGACCTCCTCGATAATGTAAGGACCTTCCCATTTAGAGAGAAGCTTTCCTGCCAAAAAATTTAAACAAGAGTTGTATAGAAAAACATGATAACCTACATTAAACTCGCGCTTTTGTATCCTTTTATCATGCCATATTTTAACTTTTTCTTTAAACAAATTGGCTTTCTCATAGGCTTGGGTTCTCCATTCATCAAGCGAGCTCATGTCAAACAACCTCTTCTCACCGGCAAGTTTGAAATCATAGTTGAGCTCTTTGATTGCCAAATAAGCTTTATGTTCTAATTCAAGAGGTAAGTGACATGCTTTTCCATAAACATTTTATATGGAGACATACCCATAGGGTTTTTATAAGCAGTTCTATAAGCCCATAATGCATCATCAAGTTTCTTAGACCAATTCTTTCTAGATCTATTAACAGTATTTTGCAAAATCAATTTAATTTCTCTATTGCTCAATTCTACTTGATCACTAGACTGAGGATGATATGGAGATGCAATTCTATGGTTGACATCATATTTAGCAAGCATTTTACGGAAAGCACCATGAATAAAATGTGAACCACCATCAGTCATCAAATATCTAGGGACTCCAAACCTTGGAAAAATAACTTCTTTAAGCATCTTAATTGAAGTGTTATGACCACCACTACTAGTTGGAATAGCTTCTACCCACTTAGTAACGTAATCAACAACAACTAAAATATGCGTATACCCATTAGAGGAAGGAAAAGGTCCCATATGATCAAAGCCCCAAACATCAAATGGTTCAATAACAAGTGGATAATTCATAGGCCTTTCCTGATGTCCACTAATATTACCAATTGTCTGGCCTTCATCACAAGAGAAAACAAACTTACGAGCATATTTGAAGAGAGTAGGCTAATAAAAACCAGATTGTTATACCTTGTGCGCACTTCTATCTCCAACATGGTGTCCTCCGTAAGCTTCTGAGTGACACTTGTGAAGGATCTGTTCCTATTCATGCCACAACGTCTAATAACACCATAGATAACCCACAAGTATAGGGGATCGCAACAGTTTTTGAGGGTAGAGTATTCAACCCAAATTTATTGATTCGACACAAGGGGAGCCAAAGAATATTCTTGAGTATTAGCAGCTGAGTTGTCAATTCAACCACACCTGAAAGAGTTAATATCGGCAACAATGTATTTAGTAGCAAAGTAGTATGGAAGTAGCAATAACAGTGGCAAAAGTAATAGTAGCAGTATTGTAGAAATTGTAACAGTAGTAGTGGAAAAGTAACGGATCAAAAATCAATATGGTACGAGCTCGTAGGCAATGGATCCATGATGGATAATTATGTCGGATGGCATTCATCATGCAAAGGTTATAACATAGGGTGACACAAAACTAGCTCTAGTTCATCAATGTAATGTACACATGTATTCCGAATATAGTCATACATGCTTATGGAAAAGAACTTGCATGACATGTTTTGTCCTACCCTCCCGTGGCAGCAGGGTTCTATTGGAAACTAAGGGATATTAAGGCCTCCTTTTAATAGAGTACCAGACCAAAGCATTAGCACTTAGTGAATACATGAACTCCTCAAACTACGCTCATCACCAGGAGTGGTCCCGACTATTGTCACTCCGGGGTTGCCGGGTCATAACACGTAGTAGGTGACTATAACTTGCAATATCGGATCAAGAACACAAATATATTGATGAAAACATAAAGGGTTCAGATCTGAAATCATGGCACTCGATCCCTAGTGACAAGCATTAGGCATAGCAAAGTCATAGCAACATCAATCTTAGAACATAGTGGATACTAGGGTTCAAACCCTAACAAAACTAACTCGATTACATGGTAAATCTCATCCAACCCATCACGATCCAGCAAGTTTACGATGGAATTACTCACACACGGCGGTGAGCATCATGGAATTGGTGATGGAGGATGGTTGATCATGATGATGATTGCGACGGATTCCCCTCTCCGGAGCCCCGAATGGACTCCAGATCCGCCCTCCCAAGGAAGAATAGGGCTTGGCGGCGGCTCCGTATCATAAAACGCGATGAATCCTTCTCCCTGATTTTTTTCTCCCCGAAAGTGAATATATGGAGTTGGAGTTGAGGTCGGTGGAGATCCAAAGGGCCCACAAGGTCGGAGGGCGTGCCCTAGGTGGTGGGCGCGCCCCCACCCTTGTGTCTAGGGTGTGGACCCCCTAGTACTGATTCTTTCGCCAATATTTTTTATTAATTCCAAAAATAATCTCCGTTGAGTTTTAGGTCATTCCGAGAACTTATTCTGCACAAAAATAGCACCATGGTAATTCTGCACAACGTCAGTCCGGGTTAGTTCCATTCAAATCATGCAGGTTAGAGTCCAAAACAAGGTCAAAAGTGTTTGGAAAAGTGGATATGTTGGAGACGTATCAACTCCCCCAAGCTTAAACCTTTGCTTGTCCTCGAGCAATTCAGTTGATAAACTGAAAGTGATAAAGAAAAACTTTTACAAACTCCGTTTGATCTTGTTGTTGCAAATATGTAAAGCCAACATTCAGGTTTTCCACAAAGATTATGAACTAAACATATTCACAATAACATTTAGGTCTCACATTTACTCATATCAATGGCATAATCAACTAGCGAGCAATAATAATAAATCTCGGATGACAACACTTTTGTCAAAACAATCATGATATAATATAACAAGGCGGTATCTCGCTAGCCCTTTCTGAGACCGCAAAGCATAAATGCAGAGCTCCCCTGAAGATCAAGGACCGACTAGACATTGTAATTCATGGTAAAAGAGATCCAATCATAGTCATACCTCAATATAAATTAATAACAATGCATACAGATGACAGTGGTGCTCTCTAACTGGTGCTTTTTACAAGAGGATGATGACTCAGCAATAAAAGTAAATAGATAGGCCCTTCGCAGAGGGAAGCAGGGATTTGTAGAGGTGCCAGAGTTCGAGTCTTTAAATAGAGAATAATTAATATTTTGAGCGGTATACTTTCATTGCCAATGTAACAACTAAGAGATCTTGGTATCTTCCATGCTACATCATTATAGGCAGTTCCCAAACAGAACGGTAAAGTTTATAATCCCCCACCACCAACAAGCACACTCCATGGATGGTCCAAAACAACGGGTACTATCCAACTAACAACAACCCTCGGGGATTTTTGTTTGCAATTATTTGATTTGATTTGCTATGAGCATGGGACCGGGCATCCCGGTTACCAGCCATTTTCTCGTGAATGATGAGCGGAGTGCACTCATCGTGAGAATAACCCACCTAGCATAGAAGATATTGTCAGCCCTAGTTGGTATATGAGCTATTCGAGCATACAAAACAGATTATTATTTGAAGGTTTAGAGGTTGGCACATGCAAATTTACTTGGAACAGTAGGTAGATATCGTATATAGGTAGGTATGGTGGACTCATATGGACAACTTTGGGGTTTATGGAATTGGATGCACAAGCAGTATTCCCGCTTAGTACAAGTGAAGGATAGAAAGAGACTGGGAAGCGACCAACTAGAGAGCGACAACAGTCATAAACATGCATGGATATTAACCAACATTGAGTGCAAGCATGAGTAGGATATAAATCACCATGAACATAAATATCGTAGAGCCTATGTTGATTTTGTTTCAACTACATGTGCGAACATGTGCCAAGTCAAACCACTCGAATCATTCAAAGGAGTATACCATCCTATCATAGTACAGCATAGTCATTTTAATTTCCATGTTGGCATGCAAGGTAAACAATTATAAAATCCTAGCTAATTAAGCATGGCATGAGTAACTATAATCTCTAATTGTCATTGCAAACATGTTTCATTCATAATAGGCTGAATCAGGAACTATTAACTAATCATATTTACAAAGACAAGATAGGCTGAGCTCATACAAGCTTTTCCTCATCTCAATCATTTTATCATATATTGTCATTATTGCCTTTCACTTGCACGACCGAACGGTGTGGATAATAATAAGAGTGGACGTGCATTGGACTAAGCTGGAATTTGCAAACATTTATTCAAAGGAGAAGACAAGGTAAGATGCACTCTTTGTTAGATCAACAATAATGCATATGAGAGCCACTCAACATTTTCATCGTGGTCTTCTCCTCTCGACCTCCAAAGAAAAGAAAAGAATTTCGAAGAAAGACACTGAAATATTTTTGCAGTTTTTGTTTTTCTAAGGAAGGTAAAACAAGAACGAGAAAAACTTTTTAGACAGGAAATCTCCCAACAAGCAAAAGAAGAACGGGAAATCTTTTTGGGTTTTGTGTTAATTTTACTACTACTAGGCATGCATAGAAAGTAAACTAACTACAACTAATTTTTTGGTTTTTCTTAAGGTTTATCAAACACACAAGAACAAAGCAAAAAAAACAAATAAACTAGCACGGATAATACAAATAAAAAGTATGAGCACCGACAACTAGAATGATTGTGTGAACATGAATATAATGTGGGTGAGAAATACGTACTCCCCCAAGCTTAGGCTTTTGGCCTAAGTTGGTCTACGGCCATGGATCAAAGTAGTTCGCACCAGAGCCCTAAGGAGGATCCTGGGGGTTCCACTAGTTAGCGAGCTCCTGTGGATCCCACTGATAAATAGACTACTTGTATGGATCAGGTGATTGCTCTGGCTCAGGAGGTGGGGATCGTGTCCCCTGCCAATATGCATGAATGTCCGCGGGCAAAACAATGTACCTGCCTGAATGCATATCGAACAAAATAGGTGCATGAAGGGTAATAATCTAAATAGTGCTCTCGCTAAATACTAGGTTATAAATAAGTTTCTTTTCCTCATCATGTCGAATAAACTTATGTGCTACCATGCTGTCATAATTTAAATATATAGTGGGTAGCAATTTCTCTTCTTTTTCATAGTGCCTAATGGGTATCTCAAAGTGTTTAGCAAGGCGGGACGCGAAGATGCCTCCGAAAATAGGACCCTTTGTACAGTTCATACTCAACCCTCTAGCAACCATAGTGCCCAAGCTGTTAGTTTATCTCTATGTAAAGCATGTCGCAAAATAGCGAGGTCAGGGGCACTAAGGCCTCCACTCTCTCCAGGACCAATTAAACATCTCCCAGCAAATAATGAGTAATAGCGTATAGCAGGATGATGAATACAAGTCACTCTCGCTCCAGACACTCCTCTACCTTCCCCTACGGTGATTTCATGAATAAGGCCTTCCACATCTCTAGGACGTGGTTCCTCGATGCTACCTTCATAAGGTAAATTGCAAACCACACAAAAATCATAAAGCGTCATCTCTTTGTACTCATCATATAAGTGAAAGTCTACCATGGGTGGTGATTTCCTAGCATGGAAGTGAAAAATTTGCACGAAAGTATTAGTGAGTAAGATATACTGATTGCACCGGTCGAGGAGGAAGTCAGTGATGCCTGCATTCCCAGCTAAATAATAGAAATCATCATAAATCCTGGCCGCTTGTAAGAATGCATCACATGGCCATTCACAAGGCCAAATTTCCATGGCGCGATGAAGGTTATACTTGGGCTTTTCCTTCTCCTCATTTTCCTTTTCCTTCAAACCTCAGCTCAAGGAGCCTCTCGATAATCTCTTCAACATTTTCTTCCTCTGAATTTTTAGTGACTTAAAATAAAAGTGAACCAAACTCAACAAGATTGATAGCAACTACTCCTACAAGTGCCTAGAGGCTATATCATGCATCAAAACTACTTGGACCATATGAATTTGACATGCAAGATCAAGAACAGGGTCACCAAAGAAGCAAAAATTTGCAAAGAATAAAGCACTAGAACAAAAACTAATTGGAACATTGGAGGAGTCACATACCGAAGAACAATCCCCCAAAGCAGTTTTGTGAATGGAGCTTTGAGCAAGGAGATTGAAAATGGCAGCAAGATGAGCAAGAACACGGGTTTGAGGTATGGAGTGATTTTTCTAGAGGAAGAGGATGGGTGCTGGAATAAGTGGAGGGGGCCATGTGGGTCCCACAAGGTCAGGAGGCACGCCCCAGGGGGGTGGGTGCGCCCTCCACCCTTGTGGCCAGCTGGTGAGGCCCCCTGGTGTGTTCTTTGCACCAGAAATTCTAAAATATTCTAAAAAAATCATAACCAATTTTCAGGGCATTTGGAGAACTTTTATTTTTGGGACATTTTTTATTACATGGATATTTCAGAAAACAGACAGAAAATACTATTTTTGGTCTATTTAAACTAATTAACAGAAAGTGAAAGATGGGTACAGAGAGTTGTGCCTTCTAAATTCATCCATCTCCTGCTCATCAAAAGGAATCCATTAACAAGGTTGATCAAGTCTTATTAATAAACTTCTTCCAAATGACATGAAACCGGAGAACTTTCGAATAACACTAGGTTCCCTCAACGGGGATATGCATGTCCCCAACAATAAGAATATCATATTTCTTTTTGAAAGTAGGAAGAGAGAATTCAGAACCTCCAATAGTAATAGTTGAATCTTTTCTGATAGAATTGATACTATGGACTTGAGGTTGTTTCTTCCGAAAGTGTACCGTATGCTCATTACGATTAACATGGAAAGTGACATTGCCTTTTTTGCAATCAATAACAGCCCCTGCAGTATCCAAAAAGGGTCTACCAAGGATAATCGACATACTATCGTCCTTGGGAATATCAAGAATAACAAAGTCCGTTAAGATAGTAACATTTGCAACCACAACAGGCACATCCTCACAAATACCGATGGGTATAACCGTTGATTTATCAGCCATTTGCAAAGACATTTCAGTAGGTGTCAATTTATTCAAATCAAGTCTATGATACAAAGAGAAAGGCATAACACTAACGCCGGCTCCAAGATCACATAAAGCAGTTTTAACATAGTTTCTTTTAATGGAGCATGGTATAGTTGGTACCCCCGTATCCCCAAGTTTCTTTGGTATCCCACCCTTAAAAGTATAATTAGTAAGCATGGTGGAAATTTTAGCTTCTGGTATCTTTCTTTTATTAGTAACAATTTATTTGATATACTTAGCATAAGGAGGCATTTTAAGCATATCAGTAAAACGCATATGCAAAAAGATAGGTCTAATCATTTCAGCAAAGCGCTGAAAATCCTCATTATCTTTTTTCTTGAATGGCTTAGGAGGAAAGGGCATGGGTTTCTGAACCCGTGATTCTCTTTCTTTACCATGTTTCTAGCAACAAAATCTCTCTTATTGTAACGTTGATTCTTTGATTGTGGGTTATCAAGATCAACATCAGGTTCAATCTCTACATCATTATCATTACTAGGTTGAGCATCAACATGAACATCATCATTAACATTAATACTAGGTTCATGTTCATTACCGGATTGTGTCTCAACATTAGAAATAGAAATATCATTGGGATTCTCAGGTGTGTCTATAGTAGGTTCACTAGCATGCAAAGTCCTATCCGTTTTATTTTTCTTTTTAGAATGAGGACTAGGTGCATCAGTATTGATTCTTTGAGAATCCTGCTCAATTCACTTAGGATACCCCTCAAGATACAAAGGTTCCTGGGTCATCTTACCACCTCTAGTCATAACCCTAACAACATTATCATTATTCTTACTATTCAACTCATTAAGCAAATCATTCTGAGCTTTAAGTACTTGTTCTACTTGAGTCGTAACCACGGAAGCATGTTTACTAATAAGCTTAAGATCATTAACAATACTATTCATATAATCACTTAGGTGATCAAGCATGTAAAGAATTACGTTTCAATTGTCTACGAACATAAGCATTGAAGTTTTCTTGTTTAACAACAAAATTATCAAACTCATCCAAGCATTGTCTAGCAGACTTATTATGAGGAATATCACCTTCATCAAATCTACGAAGAGAGTTTACCTCTACTACCTGTGTCGGGTTATCAAGACCATGTATTTCTTCAGTAGGTGGTAAATTTTTAACATCTTCAGCTTTAATACCTTTTTCTTTCATAGATTTCTTTGCCTCTTGCATATCTTCAGGACTGAGAAACAGAATACCCCTTTTCTTAGGAGTTGGCTTCGGAGTTGGTTCAGGATGTGTCCAATCATTTTCATTACTCAATATATTAATCAATAGCAATTCATCTTGCTCAACAGTTCTTTCCCTGAAAACACAACCAACACAACTATCCAGGTGGTCTCTAGAAGCATCAGTTAGTCCATTATAAAAGATATCAAGTATCTCATTTTTCTTGAGAGGATGATTAGGCAAAGCATTAAGTAATTGGAGAAGCCTCCCCAAGCTTGTGGGAGACTCTCTTCTTCAATTGGTACAAAATTATATATTTCCCTTAAAGCAGCTTGTTTCTTATGAGTAGGGAAATATTTTGTAGAGAAGTGATAAATCATATCTTGGGGACTACGCACACAACCAGGAGTAAGAGAAATAAACTATATCTTAGCATCACCCTTTAATGAGAAAGGAAACAATTTAAGAATATAGCAATAGCGGATTTTTTCTCATGAGGAAATAGGGTGGCTATATCATTCAATTTAGTAAGATATGCCACAACTATTTCAGATTCATAACCATGGAAAGGATCAGATTCAACCAAAGTAATTAACTCGGGATCGATAGAGAATTAATAATCCTTATTAGTAACAAAGATAGGTGAAGTAGCAAAAGCGGGATCATATTTCATTCTAGCATTCAAGTATTTTTTCAGCTTAACTAACAATTTCTTAAGATCCTCCCTATCATTACAAGCAAAGAACTCTCTAGTAGTTTCTTCATCCATAACATAACTCTCAGGAACAATAGGCAATTCATATCTAGGTGGAGAATCATAATCATAATCTTCAATAATATCATCAGTTTCAGTAATTTCGTTCTCTCTAACCCTAGCAAGTTGTTCATCAAGAAATTCACCTAGTGGCACAGTATTATCAAGCATAGAAGTAGTATCATCATAAGCATCATTCATAGTAGAGGTGGCATCATCAATAACATGCGACATATCGGAATCAATAGCAGGAGTAGGTGTCGCAAGTTTACTCAAACAAAAGGAGAATCAAGTGCAGAGCTAGATGGCAGTTCCTTACCTCCCCTCATAGTTGAGGGAAAAAAGCTTAGTTCTTTGATATTTCAAGTTCCTCATAGTGATCAACAGATATAAATCCCAAGTGACTTAGAGAATAGAGCTATGCTCCCCGGTAACGGCACCAGAAAAAGGTCTTGATAACCCACAAGTATCGGGGATCGCAACAGTTTTCGAGGGTAGAGTATTCAACCAAAATTTATTGATTCGACACAACGGGAGCCAAAGGATATTGTCGAGTATTAGAAGCTGAGTTGTCAATTCAACCACACCTGAAAGACCTAATATCTGCAGCAAAGTATTTAGTAGCAAAGTAGTATGGAAGTAGCGATAATGGTGGCAAAAGTAACAGTAGCATATTTGTAGCAATTGTAACAGCAGCAGTGGAAAAGTAACGGAGCAAAGATCAATATGTAACAAGCTCGTAGGCAATGGATCCATGATGGATAATTATGTCGGATGGCATTCATCATGCAAAGGTTATAACATAGGGTGACACAAAACTAGCTCTAGTTCATCAATGTAATGTAGGCATGTATTCCGAATATAGTCATACGTGCTTATGGAAAAGAACTTGCATGCCATCTTTTGTCCTACCCTCCAGTGGCAGCGGGGTCCTATTGTAAACTAAGGGATATTAAGGCCTCATTTTAATAGAGTATCGGACCAAAGCATTAGCACTCAGTGAATACATGAACTCCTCAAACTACGGTCATCATCGGGAGTGGTCCCGACTATTGTCACTCCGGGGTTTCCGGGTCATAACACGTAGTAGGTGACTATAACTTGCAATATCAGGTCAAGAACACAAATATATTGATGAAAACATAAAGGGTTCAGATCTGAAATCATGGCACTCGGGCCCTAGTGACAAGCATTAGGCATAGCAAAGTCATAGCAACATCAATCTTAGAACATAGTAGATACTAGGGATCAAACCCTAACAAAACTAACATGATTACATGGTAAATCTCATCCAACCCATCATGGTCCAACAAGCGTACGATGGAATTACTCACACACGGCGGTGATCATCATGGAATTGGTGATGGAGGATGGTTGATGATGACAATGGCGACATATTCCCCTCTCCGGAGCCCCGAACGAACTCCAGATCTGCCCTGACGAGGAAGAACAAGGCTTGGCGGCGGCTCTGTATCGTAAAACATGATGAATCATTCTCCCTGATTTTTTTCTCCCTGGAAGTGAATATATGGAGTTGGAGTAGTGGTCGGTGCAGGTCCATGGGGCCCACAAGGTCGGAGGGCGTGCCCCCACCCTTGTGGCTAGGGTGTGGGCCCCCTGGTGCCGATTCTTCCGCCAATATTTTTTATTAATTCCAAAGTAATCTCCGTTGATTTCTAGGTCATTTCAAGAACTTTTTATTCTGCACAAAAATATCACCATGGCAATTCTGCTGAAAACATCGTCAGTCCGGGTTAGTTCCATTCAAATCATGCAAGTTAGAGTCCAAAACAAGGTCAAAAGAGTTTGGAAATCAACCATCTACTCCTTCTTTATAAAGGTGTGTGTCATCCCAAAAGTAATGTCTTATATCATAGAAAAACTTTTTCTTTTTGCTGGTATGTGAAACTAGGTGGTATAAATTTAGCAACAATGTAATTAGCATAATCAACATACCAAGGAGTATTACGAGAAGCATTTATGACAGCTACTTGAAGGAAATATGCCCTAGAGGCAATAATAAAGTTGTTATTTTATATTTCCTTATTCATGATAAATGTTTATTATTCATGCTTGAATTGTATTGATCGGAAACCTAAATACATGTGTGAATACAGAGACAAACACTGTGTACTGATAACCCACAAGGATAGGGGATCGCAACAGTTTTCAAGGGTAGAGTATTCAACCCAAATTTATTGATCCGACACAAGGGAGCCAAAGAATATTCTCAAGTATTAGCAGCTGAGTTGTTAATTCAACCACACCTGGAAACTTAATATCTGCAACAAAGTGTTTAGTAGCAAAGTAATATGATAGTAGTGGTAACAGTAGCAAATGGTAACAATAGAACAAGTAATATTTTTGGTGTTTTGTAGTGATGGTAACAATAACAATGGAAAAGTAAATAAGCGAAGAACAATATATGGAAAGCTCGTAGGCAATGGATCGGTAATAGAGAATTATGCTGGACGTGGTTCATCATGTAACAGACATAACCTAGGGTGACACAGAACTAGCTCCAATTCATCAATGTAATGTAGGCATGTATTCCGAATATAGTCATACGTGCTTATGGAAAAGAACTTGCATGACATTTTTGTCCTACCCTCTCGTGGTAGTAGGGTCCTATTGGAAACTAAGGGATATTAAGGCCTCCTTTTAATAGAGTACCGGACCAAAGCATTTACACATAGTGAATACATGAACTCCTCAAACTACGGTCATCACCGGGAGTGGTCCCGATTATTGTCACTTCGGGGTTGCCGGATCATAACACATAGTAGGTGACTTAGACTTGCAAGATAGGATCAAGAACTCTCATATATTCATGAAAACATAATAGGTTCAGATCTGAAATCATGGCACTCGGGCCCTAGTGACAAACATTAATCATAGAAAAGTCATAGCAACATCAATCTCAGAACATAGTGGATACTAGGGATCAAACCCTAACAAAACTAGCTCGATTACATGATAAATCTCATCCAACCCATCACCGTCCAGCAAGCCTACGATGGAATTACTCACGCACGGCGGAGAGCATCGTGAAATTGATGATGGAGGATGGTTGATGATGACGACGGCGACGGATTCCCCTCTCCGGAGCCCCGAACGGACTCCAGATCAGCCCTCCCGAGAGAGTTTAGGTCTTGGCGGCGGCTCCGTATCGTAAAACATGATGAATCTTTCTCTCTGATTTTTTTCTCCACAAAAGTGAATATATAGAGTTGGAGTTGAGGTCGGAGGAGCTCCAGGGGGCCCACTAGGTAGGGGGCGCGCCCAGGGGGCAGGCGCGCCGCCCACCCTCATGGCTTGGGTGTGGGCCCCCTGGTCTTGATATTTTGCCAGTATTTTTTATTATTTCCAAAAATACTCTCTGTGAAGTTTCAGGTCATTCCGAGAACTTTTGTTTCTGCACATAAATAACACCATGGCAATTCTATTGAAAACAGCGTCAGTCCGGGTTAGTTCCATTCAAATCATGCAAGTTAGAGTCCAAAACAAGGGCAAAAGTGTTTGGAAAAGTAGATACGACGGAGACGTATCAACTCCCCCAAGCTTAAACCTTTGCTTGTCCTCAAGCAATTTAGTTGACAAACTGAAAGTGATAAAGAAAAACTTTTACAAACTCTGTTTGCTCTTGTTGTTATAAATATGTAAAGCCAGCATTCAAGTTTTCAGCAAAGATTATAAACTAACCATATTCACAATAACGCTTAGGTCTCATGTTTACTCATATCAATGGCATAATCAACTAGCGAGCAATAATAATAAATCTCGGATGACAACACTTTCTCAAAACAATCATAATATGATTGATACGTCTCCAACACATCTATAATTTTTGATTGCTCCATGCTATATTATCTATTCTTTTGGACATTATTGGGCTTTATTATCCACTTTTATATTATTTTTGGGACTAACCTATTAACCGGAGGCCCAGCCCAGAATTAATGTTTTTTTGCCAGCTTTAGGGTTTCAAAGAAAAGGAATATCAAACGGAGTCCAAATGGAATAAAACCTTCGGGAACGTGATTTTCTCAACGAACAAGACCCAGGAGACTTGGACCCTACGTCAAGACACAAAAGAGGAGGCCACGAGGTAGGGAGCGCGCCTACCCCCCCACCCCCCAGCCACGCCCTCCATCCTCGTGGGCCCCCTGTTTCTCCACCGACGTACTCCTTCCTCCTATATATACCTACGTACCCCCAAACGATCAGAGATGGAGCCAAAACCCTAATTCCACCGCTGCAACTTTTTGTATCCATGAGATCCCATCTTGGGGCCTGTTTCGGAGCTCCGCTGGAGGGGGCATCGATCACGGAGGGCTTCTACATCAACACCATAGCCCCTCCCATGAAGTGTGAGTAGTTTACCTCAGACCTATGGGTCCATAGTTAGTAGCTAGATGGCTTCTTCTCTCTTTTTGGATCTCAATACAATGTTCTCCCCCTCTCTTGTGGAGATCTATTTGATGTAATCTTCTTTTTGCGGTGTGTTTGTTGAGATCGATGAATTGTGGGTTTATGATCAAGTCTATCTATGAACAATATTTGAATCTTCTCTGAATTCTCTTATGTATGATTGGTTATCTTTGCAAGTCTCTTTGAATTATCAGTTTGGTTTGGCCTACTAGATCGATCTTTCTTGCAATGGGAGAAGTGCTTAGCTTTGGGTTCAATCTTGCGGTGTCCTTTCCCAGTGACAGTAGGGGAAGCAAGGCACGTATTGTATTGTTGCCATCGAGGATAACAAGGTGGGGTTTTCATCATATTGAATGAGTTTACCCCTCTACATCATGTCATCTGCTTAAGGGTTACTCTGTTTTCATTAACTTAAGACTCTAGATGCATGCTGGATAGCGGTTGATGAGTGGAGTAATAGTAGTAGATGCAGGCAGGAGTCGGTCTACTTGTCTCGGATGTGATGCCTATATACATGATCATACCTAGATATTCTCATAACTATGCTCAATTCTGTCAATTGCTCAACAGTAATTTGTTCACCCACCGTAGAATATTTATGTTCTCGAGAGAAGCCACTAGTGAAACCTATGGCCCCTGGGTCTATCTTCATCATATTAATCTACCAATAATTAGTTATTTCCTTTTGCTTTTACTTTGCTTTTATTTTACTTTGCATATTTATCATAAAAATACCAAAAATATTATCTTATCATATCTATCAGATCTCACTCTCGTAAGTGGCCTTATAGGGATTGACAACCCCTATTTGCGTTGGTTGCGAGGATTTATTTGTTTTGTGCAGGTACGAGGGACTCACGCGTAGCCTCCTACTGGATTGATACATTGGTTCTCAAAAACTAAGGGAAATACTTACGCTACTTTGCTGCATCATCCCTTCCTCTTCGGGGAAAACCAACGCAGTGCTCAAGAGGTAGCAATGATATAACAAGATGGTATCTCACTAGCCTTTTCTAAGACCGCAAAATATAAATGCAGAGCACCTTTAAAGATCAAGGACTGACTAGACATTGTAATTCATGGTAAAAGAGATCCAGTTAAGTTATACTCAATGTAAAATAATCAGTAATGAAAGCAAATGACAGAGGTGCTATCCAGCGGGTGCTTTTTAATAAGAGGGTGACGACTCAACATAAAAGTAAATAGATAGGCCCTTTGCAGGGGGAAGCAGGGATTTGTAGAGGTGCCAGAGCTCGGTTTTAAAATAGAGCTGAATAATATTTTGAGCGGTATACTTTCATTGTCAACATAACAACCAAGAGATGGCGATATCTTCCATGCTACACACATTATAGGCGGTTCCCAAACAGAATGGTAAAGTTTATACTCCCCCTCCACCAACAAGCATCAATCCATGGCTTGCTCGAAACAACGAGTGCCTCCAACTAACAACAGTCCCGGGGGGAGTTTTGTTTGCAATTATTTTGATTTGATTTGCATAAAGCATGTGACTGGGCATCCCGGTGACCAGCCATTTTCTCGTGAGTGAGGAGCGGAGTCCACTCTTTAGAATAACCCGCCTAACATGGAAGATACGGACTGCCCTAGTTGATACATGAGCTATTCAAGCATACAAAACATGATGTTTATTTGAAGGTTTAGAGTTTGGCACATACAAATTTACTTAGAATGGCAGGTAGATACCGTATATAGGTAGGTATAGTGGACTCATATGGCATAACTTTGGGGTTTATGGAGTTGGATGCACAAGTAGTATTCCCGCTTAGTACAAGTGAAGGCTAGCAAAAGACTGGGAAGCGACCAACTAGAGAGCGACAACAGCCATGAACATGCATTAAAGTCAATGAACATTGAGTGCAAGCATGAGTAGGATATAATCCACCATGAACATAAATATCGTGAAGGCTATGTTGATTTTGTTTCAACTACATGCGTGAACATGTGCCAAGTCAAGTCACTTAAATCATTCAAAAGAGGATACCACCCTATCATACCACATCACAATCATTTTAATAGCATGTTGGCATGCAAGGTAAACCATTATAAGCTCCTAGATAATTAAGCATGGCATAAGAAACTATGATCTCTATTTGTCATCGCAAACATGTTTATTCATAATAGGGCGAATCAGGAACGATGAACTAATCATATTTACAAAAACAAGAGAGGTCGAGTTCATACCATCTTCTCCCATCTCAATCAGTTCATCATATATCGTCATAATTGCCTTTCACTTGCACGACTGAACGATGTGGATAATAATAATAGTGCACGTGCATTGGACTAAGCTGGAATCTACAAACATTCAATAAACATGAGAAGACAAGGCAATATGGGCTGTTTTGTCAGTTCAACAATAATGCATATAAGAGCCACTTCAACAATTTAATTATGGTCTTCTCCTATCAACCCCCAAAGGAAAGAAAAGAAATAAAACTATTTACATGGGAAAGCTCCCAACTAGCAATGAGTGTGTGAATAAGAATGTAATGTCGGTGAGAAATACGTACTCCCCCAAGCTTAGGCTTTTGGCCTAAGTTGGTCTATGGCCACGGCTGGCCTGGCGGATATCCAAAGTAATAGTTAGGGTCGTACTGCGAAGAAGAAGACTCTGATTGCCACTGGTTGGCAATCATCTCCGGATCCCACTAGTAATTAGACTGTCATGGAGGATCAAATTGTGGTTCCGACTTTGGCTCTGTGGCTGATATAGGGTTCCGGTAGGCGTGAATAGCCTCTGGCGAGACGAGGTACTGGCCTGTAGATAAATCAAACAAGGAAGGAGTAGGCAAGGTGATAGTCTCAGGATGACGTTTATCAAAGAACAATTTGTATTTAAGCTCCCCTTCCCTATTCTTTACAATAAAATCATGCGCTACCATACTCTTATAATCTAAATAAACAGCATGCAATAATTTTTCTTCTTTTTCATAGTGCCTAATAGGTATGTTATAGTATGCAGCAAGGCGTGAAGCATAGATACCACCAAAGATGGGGCCCTTTGTACGGTTCAGACTTAACCATTTAGCAATAATACCGCCCATACTAACAGAGTCGTCACAGAATAAACCATGGAACAAAATAAAAATATCAGGAGCACTAAGGTTTCACAGTTTCCGTGACCAATTAAGCAACGGCTAGCAAATATTGCAAAGTAGCATAAAACAGGAAAATGTATGCTAGTGATTCTTGCATCGGAAACCTCCCTAGTTTCCCCTACGGTAATAGTGTCAATAAACCCGTCCACATATTTACGTTGTGGTTCCTCTAAGCTACCCTCGAAAGGTATTTTGCAAACCCTGCAAAATTCATATAGTGACATCTTCTTAACCACATCATATAAATGAAACTCTACTGAAGGAGGTGATTCCCTAGGATAATAGTAGAAGTTTCGCACAAAAGTATTGGTGAGTAAGAGATACTGTTCGCGTTGGTCGCGGAGGAAGTCGGTGAGGCCTGCATTCTTAGCCAATTCATAAAAGTCATCATAAATCCCGACTGCTCTCAAGAAATCATCGGAAGGCCATTCACACGGCCGAACCTCCGCGGTGCGAGGCAGATTATATTTGGGCCTCTCTGCTTCTTCATTTTGCTTTTCCTTCGAGCTTCAGCTCGATGAGCCCCTCAAAAATCTCTTCATTATTTTCTGAAAAATTCTAAAATTTTTAGTAACTTCAAAATAAAAGTAAACCAAACTCAACAAAATTGATAGCAACTACTCCTACAAGTGCCTAGAGCCTATACCATGCATTAGAACTACTTGGAACCATATAAATTTGTCATGCAAGCTCAAGAACATGGTCACCTAGGCATCACAAATTTGCAATGAATAAAGCACTAGAACAAAAAGTAATTGGACCAATGGAGGAGTCATATACCAAGGAACAATCCCCCAAAGCAGTTTTGTGAGAGGTGCTTTGAGCAAGGAGATCGAAAATCACAGCAAAATAAGCTAGAACTCGTGCTTGAGCTGGATAATGGTGTTTGTGGGAGGAAGAAGGAGTGTGTGTGTGTGTGTGTGTAACACCCTCGATGCGGCTATATCTCCCACGTGTCGAAGCAGGACTTAGAGGCATAACCGCATTGAAAGCAATGTCGCAAGTGAGGTAATCTTCACAACAACCCATGTAATACAATAAGGGAATAAGAGTAACATAGTTGGCTTACACTCGCCACGTCACACAAATACATAAATAACATTACATTCATCCAAATACAATCAAGTCCGACTACGAAACCAAAAAGAAGATAAACCCCAAAAGCAACATAGTCCCCGATCGCCCCAACCGGGCACCACTACTGATCATCTGGGAAAGACACATAGTAACGACGAGAGTCTTCATCGAACTCCCACTTGAGCTCGGTCATAACATCTGGAACGGTATCATCGGTCCCTGCATCTGGTTTGGGAAGTAAACTGTGAGTCACGGGGACTCAGCAATCTCACACCCTCGCGATCAAGACTATTTAAGCTTATAGGTAAGATAAAAGGTATGATGTGGAGCTGCAGCAAGCGACTAGCATATATGGAGGCTAAACATACGCAAATGAGAGCGAGAAGAGAAGGCAAAAGCACGGTCGAACAACTATGATCAAGAAGTGATCCTAGAACAACCTACATCAAGCATTACTCCAACACCATGTTCACTTCCCGGACTCCGCCGAGAAGAGACCATCACGGTTACACACGCGATTGATGCATTTTAGTTGAATTAAGTTTCAGGTTTTCTACAACCGGACATTAACAAATTCCCATCTGCCCATAACCGCGGGCACGGCTTTCGAAAGTTCAAATCCCTGCAGGGGAGTCCCAAATTAGCCCATCACAAGCTCTCACGGTCAACGAAGGATATTCCTTCTCCCAAGACAATCCGATCAGACTCGGCATCCCGGTTACAAGACATCTCGACAATGGTAAAACTGAACCAGCAAAGCCACCCGAATGTGCCGACAAATCCTGATAGGAGCTGCACATATCTCATTCTCAGGGCACACCGGATTGTCCAAGGTTCCGGTAGGCCAGCCCAGAGTTGCCCCTGGTGGCCACCGGTAGCTGACAGGTTGGACCAACACTCGGAGGAGCACTAGCCCGTGGGTTTAAATAAAGATGACCCTTGAGTCCACGGAACCCAAGGGAAAAAGAGGCTAGGTGGCGAATGGTAAAACCAATGTTGGGCCATGCTGGAGGAGTTTTATTCAAGGCGAAGTGTCAAGGGGTTCCCATTATAACCCGACCGTGTAAGGAAAGCAAAATCCGGGAACATAACACCGATATGACGGAAACTAGGGCGGCAAGAGAGGAACAAAACACCAGGCCTAAGGCCGAGCCTTCCACCCTTTACCAAGTGTATAGGTGCATTAAGATAAACAAGATAATATGGTGATATCCCAACAATAAACATGTTCCAACAAGGAACGATCTCCAATCTTCACCTACAACTAGCAACGCTATAAGAGGGGCCGAGCAAAGCGGTAACATAGCCAAACAACGGTTTGCTAGGACAAGGTGGGTTAGAGGTTTGACATAGCAATTTGGGAGGCATGATAAGCAAGTGGTAGGTATCATAGCATAGGCATAGAAAAAGAGCGAGCATCTAGCAAGCAAAGATAGAAGTGATTTCGAGGGTATGGTCATCTTGCCTGCAAAGTTCTCAGAGTTTCCTTGATCCTCGTAGGTGTACTCAACGGGCTCCTTGTTCACATACTCGTCACCCGGCTCTACCCAAGTAAGAACAACAAGCAAAAAGGAACACAATCAACCACGTGCAATGCTCAAACAACATGATGCAAACATGGTATGATATGCGGGATGCGATATGTGATGCATATGCATGATTGGCAAAGGAATGATTGAACCTGGCCTCAACTTGGAAAGCCAAGAGTGCCACTGGAAATAGGAGTTGATTTCGGTTGAAATCGATATAAAGATCACAGGAATCGGATGTACGGTTTGGAAATGGCAAGCAAAACAAATATGGCACCGGTCTGTGATAATCAGCACGAGACCATCTAAAAGCATCAAGAACAACATGCTACAACACTCCAACATGACAAAAAAAATACATGGCAGGGATCCACTCATGATGCTTGACAAAAGATGAACACTGATCTACGGCTAATTAACTCATTAACAGGTTCAAACAAGCATGGCAAAAGTGCAAATGATAACAGGTTTCATACTTAGTGAAATTAACAGCATGTCAGGAATTTAACATCAGGAAGCAATGTTTAGAGCATGATAACTATATGCTACAGGAACTTATCATGGCAAAGCAAGGCATGGCATGAAGCTACTCAAAGCATACAACAACAGTCCCTTAGTGACCATGAGCCAAAAGGGATCAGAAAATACAATTGCAAGCATGTGAACATAGCAAAAACATAAACAGATTCAGACTTAGTGAAAAACTGGAGCATGGCAAAACAGATAACGAGTAGGCATGTTTATGAGACCGATGCACTCACTATGAGGAATTGCGTGATAAACTAAGCATACACCCAGCAAATAGACATGACATAGAAGCTAGACATGGCAAGAACAACATCATAGCATGCATGGATCAACAACAACAAGCTCGGCAAAATCGCTAAACATGTTAACAATCTGCTAGGAACATTTTATAGCAAAAGTAGAGCTCAATTGACTCAAGCTAGGGTGCTCCATAATTGCAAACATAGACATGGATGGATAGAGCACAACATTATCTACAAAACATCCTTACTGATCATGCTCAAAAGAGGCATGGATCACTAGGAAACAACATGAACATATGGCATGAAAATAATGACAGGGCAAAGACTTAGTGAAATTCTAAGTCCCTGAAATCAGCATCATTGAGTAAGCTACTTTGCATGCTTGTGCTAGTCACCACAGAGATCGCAAAAATACATGGCATACACCCCTGTAAAGATGGCATGGCATTTTTCAAAACACATGTAGAGCTCAGGATCATAGCATGCACACATTAATCATGGCAAAAATGACAAAAGTGCATTTGCTAAAACAGATCTGAAACTATCGTCACATAGCCCTCTTCCAACAGCATTTCGGGCATCAAGATGAGCTCAAATGAAAATGATGCAATGAGATGAAATGATGTACTCGTCGAGGGGAACATTTTGATATGCTACACGCACGAATCGGAGCTACGATGAGGAAGTTATGGCATGTCAAAGATAGCAAAAAATATCAGGAGGAAAGGGGAAAAAGTCAACCGGATCTAGGGTTACTGTAGCTCCCGATCGGATCCGGCGATGGGTACTGTAGCTGCCGGAGTTCGAGGACGCCGGAGGTTTGGCCGGAACTGGGGCGCGGTGGCCGGCCTTGGAGCCACCAGAGCGAGGGAGGATAGATCCGGTGTGACGGAGGAGTTGCGGGCGTCGGGCGGCGCTGGAGGCCGGCGCGGTGGCGGGAGCTCGCCGGCGAGGGGCAGCTCTGGCCGGCGCGGGCGACGAGCACTCCGGGCGGCAGCGCGGGGTACGGAGGAAGCGACGCGGCGAGGGGCACCCAGGCGACGGGCGACAGGGCGCGCGTGGGCCGGGAGCGCTCCGCGCGGGCTGCGGTGGGCCGCAGCGGTGGGAGACCCGGCGGGGGACACGTGGCAGCCCCTCAGTGGCTGCGGGAGGCGGCGCTGGGGTGTCCAGCACGGCGGACATTGTCCGACGGCGGAGAGGGGATTTCTCTAGGGTTAGGGTGGTAGGAGACCCGGGATTTTCGAGGGGAGGCCTATTTATAGAGGTAGAGGGAGCTAGGAAGCTCCAAATGAGGTGCGGTTTGCGGCCACGCGATCGTGATCGAACTATCTAGATGATGGAGGAGGTTTAGGTGGGTTTTGGTCCACTTTGGAAGGGTGTTGGGCTGCAACCCACACGAGGCCTTTTCGGTCCCTCGGTTAACTGTTGGAGTATCAAACGAAGTCCAAATGGTACGAAACTTGACAGGCGGTCTACCGGTAGTAAACCAAGGCCGCATGGCAAGTCTCGGTCCAATCCAAAAACGTTTAACACCCACACACGAAAAGAGGTAGAAAGGGACACCGGAGGACATAGGAGCGCCGGAATGCAAAACGGACAACGGGGAAAATGCTCGGATGCATGAGACGAACACGTATGCAAATGCAATGCACATGATGACATGATAAGAGATGCATGACAAAGGCAAAACACACGAAGACAAAAACCCGACAACAAGGACATAGAATAACTTAGTGCCGGAAATGGCAAGAGTTGGAGTACAAATAAGGTAGGTTACATCCAGGGTGTTACAACACTCCACCACTACGAAAGGATCTCGTCCCGAGATCTAGGGCTGGAAAAACTCCGGGTACTCAGAACGGAGGTGATCCTCGCGTTCCCAGGTGGCTTCACGGTCGGAATGATGTGACCACTTGACTTTGAGGAATTTGATAGACTTGTTGCGAGTCTTGCGCTCAGTTTCTTCAAGAATAGCAACTGGGTGCTCACGATAAGAAAGGTCTTCTTGGAGATCAATGTCTTCGAAGTTGACGGTGCGGTCAGGAGTCTTGAAGCACTTGCTGAGTTGAGAGACATGGAACACGTCATGCACGTTTGCAAAGTTGGACGGAAGCTCAAGTTGATAGGCGAGATCGCCTCTCTTGCTGACGATCTTGAAAGGACCCACGTATCTAGGGGCAAGCTTCCCTTTGATACCGAAGCGACGAGTACCTTTCATTGGAGAGACGCGGAGGTAGACGTGGTCTCCGATCTCGAACGCCAAGTCACGATGTTTTCTATCATAGTAACTCTTCTGGCGCGATTGCGCGGCTTTGAGATTATCATGAATGACTTTGCACATCTCTTCTGCCTCTGTGATCAAGTCATTTCCAAGAAGTTGGCGTTCACCAGTCTCTAACCAGTTAAGAGGAGTACGACACTTCCTGCCATAGAGAATCTCAAATGGGGCCTTGCCCGAACTCGCTTGGAAGCTGTTGTTGTAGGAGAACTCGGCATATGGAAGACAATATTCCCACTTCATACCGAAGGAGATGAAGCAAGCCCTGAGCATATCTTCAAGAATCTGATTGACATGCTCGACTTGGCCACTAGTTTGAGGATGAAAAGCTATGCTGAAACGGATGTTGGTGCCCATGGCCTTCTGAAAAGAATCCCAGAACTTGGAGGTGAAGATGCTGCCACGATCTGAAGATATCAACTGCGGAATGCCGTGCAGAGAGACAATCTGGGAGGTATATAGCTCTGCCAACTGAGCTGCTATGATAGATTCTATGATAGGAAGGAAATGAGCCACTTTAGTGAGTTTGTCGATGACAACGAAGATAGCATCATTGCCATGCTTGGACTTTGGAAATCCAGTCATGAAGTCCATCTCAATATGGTCAAACTTCCATTCTGGAATGGCAAGAGGTTGGAGGGGACCAGCTGCTCGTTGGTGTTCTGCCTTCACTCTTCTGCAGACAACACATTCGTTCACGAACTGAGAAATCTCGCGCTTCATTCGAGTCCACCAATACGACTTCTTGAGGTCATGGTACATCTTTGTACTTCCAGGGTGGATAGAGAGGAGTGAATTGTGAGCCTCGTTCATAATGACTTTACGAAGGTCACCTTTAGGCACAACAATGCGATCCTCGAAGAATAGAGTATCCTTGTCATCAAGGCGATAACACTTGTACTTAGGTTGACTCTTGGCAATCCCAATCTTCACCTTCTTCACCATAGCATCAAGAAGTTGAGCCTCGCGAATCTGATCTTCCAAAGTAGGAGAGACTTGAAGGTTGGAGGAAACCTTGAGGAACCACTTGAAGGTTGAGTTTGCGGAAAGCTTCGCAAAGCTCTGGTTGGTAAGGCTTGAGAATCAGACTATTGCAGTAAGCCTTTCTGCTCAAAGCGTGAGCAATTACATTGGCCTTGCCTGGAGTATATTCGATACTCGGATTATACTCTTGAATCATTTCGACCCAACGAGTCTGTCTGAGGTTGAGGTTTGGCTGAGTGAAGATGTACTTGAGACTCTTATGATTAGTGAAGATGTCCACTTTTCTTCCCAATAAGAGATGCCTCCAAGTTAAAAGAGCATGGACAACTGCCGCCAACTCGAGGTCATGAGTGGGGTAGTTCTTTTCATTGGGCTTCAACTGGCGAGAGGTATAAGCCACAACTTTCTTCTCTTGCATCAACACTGCACCAAGACCTTGAAGGGAAGCATCACAGAAGACCTCAAATGGTTTGGATTCATCAGGAGGAGTCAGAATTGGAGCAGTGACTAACTTCTCTTTCAGGGTGTTGAAAGCGATGTCACATTCAGGAGACCAGACATACTTCACATGCTTCTGCGGGAGGTTGGAAAGAGGCTTCGCGATCTTTGAGAAGTTCTCAATGAACCTTCGACAATAGCTTGCGAGACCAAGGAAGCTGCGAAGTTGCTTCACGTTCTGAGGTGGTTCCCAATTCACAATTGCAGACACCTTCTCGGGATTCACCATTATGCCCTTGTCAGAGATGATATGTCCAAGGTAGAGAACCTCATCGAGCCAAAACTCGCACTTTGAAAACTTCGCATAGAACTGATGTTCTCTGAGTTTATCCAGCACCAAACGCAAGTGCTTGGCATGATCTTCCTTGTTTTTGGAAAAGACCAAAATGTCATCGAGGTAGACCAAGACGAAGTCATTTGTGTAGGCATTGAAGATGAAGTTCATCATGCGAGAGAACGTTGGAGGAGCGTTGACGAGGCCGAAAGACATGAGAGTGTATTCATAAGAACCATAGCTTGTTCTGAATGCTGTCTTGGGGATATCTTGTTCACGAATGCAAATCTGATGATAGCCCATACGGAGATCAAGCTTGGAGAATACTTGAGCACCTTTGAGTTGTTCAAAAAGCTCATTGATGTTGGGAAGTGGGTACTTGTTCTTTATGGTCTTCTTGTTCAATGGACGATGGTCGACACAAAGTCGGTCCATTCCTTCCTTCTTCTTCACAAAAAGAACTCCACAACCCCACGGAGAAGAACTAGGTCGGATGAGACCCATTCGTTCTTGAATATCGAGTTGCTTCTTCAGCTCCTTCAACTCTTCAGGTCCAAGCTTGTAAGGACGTTTGCAAACAGGTTCCATGCCAGGCTCAAGATCGATGATGAATTCAACTGGCCGGTGCGAAGGCATTCCTGGAAGCTCTTCTAGAAAGACGTCTTGATATTCGCAAACGACCGGAATCTGAGAGATGGCATCCAGCTCACCCTTCTCATTGAGAGAAAATAGTCGAATGGTATCATCCCTTGCGGCAAAAACAATTACATCCTCAGATGAATGAGTCAATTGAATCTGCCTAGCAGCACAATCAAGCTGAGCCTTGTGCCTAGAAAGCCAGTCCATTCCAAGAATAAGATCAATATCCGAGTCACCAAGAACCGTAGGAGAAGATAGAAACTTGTAGTTGCCCAATGTAATAGTAACATCTGGAACCATGGAGTTAGCGTTCATGCGTTTACCCGGAGAGACAACTGCTATCGGTCTAGGCAAAACTTGGAGAGCCAATTCATGCTTAGATGCAAAAGGTCTTGAGATGAAACAATGCGATGCACCAGTGTCAAAAAGAACTTTTGCAGGAACATCGTTAACAACAAGATGAGCTCAAATGAAAATGATGCAATGAGATGAAATGATGTACTCATCGAGACGAATATTTTGATATGGTACACGCACGAATCGGAGCTACGATGAGGAAGTTATGGCATGTCAAAGATAGCAAAAAATATCAGGAGGAGAGGGGGAAAAGTCAACCGGATCTAGGGTTACTGTAGCTCCCGATCGGATCCGGTGATGGGTACTGTAGCTGCCGGAGTTCGAGGACGCCGGAGGTTTGGCCGGAACAGGGGCGCGGTGGCTGGCCTTGGAGCCACCAGAGCGAGGGAGGATGGATCCGGCGTGGAGGAGTTGCGGGTGTCGGGCGGCGCTGGAGGCCGGCGCGGTGGCACGAGCTCGCCAACGAGGGGCAGCTCCGGCCGGCGCGGGCGGTGAGCACTCCGGGCGGCGGCGCAGGGTACGGAGGAAGTGGCATGGCGAGGGGCGCCCAGGCGACGGGCGGCGGGGTGCACGTGGGCTGGGAGGGCTCCGCGCGGGCTGTGGCGGGCCGTGGCGGTGGGAGACCCAGCAGGGGACACGTGGAAGCCCCTTAGTGGCTGCGGGAGGTGGCGTCTGGGGTGTCCGGCGCGGCAGACATTGTCCGGTGGTGGAGAGGGGATTTCTCTAGGGTTAGGGTGGTAGGAGACCCGGGATTTTTGAGGGGAGGCCTATTTATAGAGGTAGAGGGAGCTAGGAAGCTCCAAATGAGGTGCGGTTTGCGGCCACGCGATCGTGATCGAACTATCTAGATGATGGAGGAGGTTTAGGTGGGTTTTGGGCCACTTTGGAAGGGTGTTGGGCTGCAACCCACACGAGGCCTTTTCGATCCCTCGGTTAATCGTTGGAGTATCAAACGAAGTCCAAATGGTACAAAACTTGACAGGCGGTCTACCGGTAGTAAACCAAGGCTGCATGGCAAGTCTCGGTCCAATCCGAAAACGTTTAACACCCGCACACGAAAAGAGGTAGAAAGGGACACGAGAGGACATAGGAGCGCCAGAATGCCAAATGGACAACGGGGAAAATGCTCGGATGCATGAGATGAACACGTATGCAAATGCAATGCACATGATGACATGATAAGAGATGCATGACAAAGGCAAAACACACGGAGACAAAATCCCGACAACGAGGAAATAGAATAACTTAGTGCCGGAAACGGCAAGAGTTGGAGTACAAATAAGGTAGGTTACATCCGAGGTGTTACAGTGTGGGTGCAGGAATAAGTGGAGGAGGGGCACCGTGGGCCCATGAGGTAGGGGGCGCGCCAGGGGGTAGGGTGGATGCCCCCCTGCTGTGTTCTCAGTGCCAAATATTCTCAAATGTTCCAAAAAACATATTTAAATTTCAGGACATTTGGAGAACTTTTATTTTTGGGGTATTTTTATATTGCATGGATAATCCAGATAATAGAAATAAAATACTATTTTTACTTTATTTAATATAAATAACAGAAAGTAAAAGGAGGGCATAGAAGGTTGTGCTTTCTAACTTCATCCATCTCATGATCATCAAAAGGAATTCATTAACAATGTTCATCAAGTCTTGTTAACAAACTCATTCCGAATAACATGGAACCGGAGAAATTTCGAATAACACTATGTTACCTCAACAGGGATATGGACATCCCCAATAATTATCATATTTCTTCTTGATAGTAGGAAGAGGAAATTCAAAACCTCCAAAAATAATCGATGGATTTTTTCCAATAGAATTAATACTACGAACTTGAGGTTGTTTCCTCGGAAAGTGTGCCGTATGCTCAGTACCATTAACATGAAAAGTGACATTGCCTTTGTTGCAATCAATAACAGCCCCTGCGGTATTCAAAAATGGTTTTCCAAGAATAATAGACATACTATCGTCCTCAGGAATATCAAGAATAACAAAGTCTGTTAAAATTGTAACGTTTGCAACCACAACAGGCACATCCTCACAAATACTTACAGGTATAGCAGTTGATTTATCAGCCATTTGCAAGGATATTTTAGTAGGTGTCAACTTATTCAAATCAAGTCTACGATATAAAGAGAGAGGCATAACACTAACACCGGCTCCAAGATCACATAAAGCAGTTTTAACATAGTTTCTTTTAATGGAGCATGGTATAGTGGGTACTCCTAGATCTCCAAGTTTCTTTGGTATTCCACCCTTAAAAGTGTAATTAGCATGCATGGTGGAAATTGCAGCTTCTCGTATCTTTCTTTTATTAGTAACAATTTCTTTCATATACTTAGCATAAGGATTCATTTTGAGGATATCGGTTAATTGCATACGCAAAAAGATATGTCTAATCATTTCAGCAAAGTGCTCAAAATCTTCATCATCCTTTTTCTTGGATGGCTTGGGAGGAAAAGGCATGGGTTTTTGAACCCATGGTTCTCTTTCTTTACGATGTTTCCTAGCAACAAAGTCTCTCTTATCATAACATTGATTCTTTGATTGTGGGTTATCAAGATCAACAACATGTTCAATTTCTATATCATTATCATTGCTAGGTTGAGCATCATCATGAACATTAACATTAACATTATCACTAGTTTCATGTTCATTACCAGATTGTGTTTCATCATCAGAAATAGAAATATCATTTGGATTCTTAGGTGTTTCAGCAATAGGTTCACTAGAAGCATGCAAAGTCCTATCATTTTTCTTTTTCTTCCTTTTAGAAGGACTAGGTGCATCTATATTATTTCTCTGAGAATCTTGCTCAATTCTCTTAGGGTGGCCTTCAGGATACAAAGGTTCCTGAGTCATTTTACCAGTTCTAGTAGCCACTCTAACAACATAGTCATTATTCTTACTATTCAATTCACTTAGAAAATCATTTTGAGCTTTAAGTACTTGTTCTACTTGAGTGGTAACCATAGAAGCATGTTTACTAATAAGTTTAAGTTCACCTTTGACATTAGCCATATAATCACCCAAGTGTTCAAGCATATCACACTGCGTTTTAATTCTCTAGCAAAATAGGCATTGAAGTCTTCTTGCTTAACCATAAATTTATCGAACTCATCTAAGCATGGGCTAGCAAACTTGGTAAATGGGATTTCAGCTTTATCATATCTATAGAGAGAATTTACCTTTACTACCTGTGTCGGGTTATCAAGACCGTGTGTTTCTTCAATAGGTGATGGATTAAAACCATGAATTTCTTCGACAGGCAGTAAATTAAGTCCATGTATTTCTTCAATAGGAGGTAAATTCTTAACATCTTCAACTTCAATACCCTTTTCTTTCATGGATTTCTTTGCCTCTTGCATATCTTCAGGACTGAGAAATAGAACACCTCTTTTCTTCGGAGTTGGTTTAGGAATAGGCTCAGAAAGTGTACAATATTTTCATTTGTCAACATATTATTCAATAAAATTTCAGCTTCTTCCGGTGTTCTTTCTCTGAAAACAGAACCAACACAACTATCCAGGTAATGTCTGAAAGCATCGGTTAGTCCATTATAAAAGATATCAAGTATTTCATTTTTCTTAAGAGGATGATCAGGCAAAGCATTAAGTAATTGGAGAAGCCTCCCCTAAGCTTGTGGGAGACTCTCTTCTTCAATTTGCACAAAATTATATATATCCCTTAAGTAAGGTTGTTTCTTATGAGTAGGGAAATATTTAGCAGAGAAGTAATAAATCATATCCTGGGGACTACGCACACAACCAGGATCAAGAGAATTAAACCATATCTTAGCATCACCCTTTAATGAGAACGGAAATATTTTAAGGATATAAAAGTAGCGAGTTCTCTCATCATTAGTGAACAGGGTGGCTATATCATTTAATTTAGTAAGATGTGCCACAACAGTTTCAGATTCATAGCCATAAAAAGGATTAGATTCAACCAAAGTAATTATCTCAGGATCAACAGAGAATTCATAATCCTTATCTGTAACAAAGATAGGTGAGGTAGCATAAGCAGGATCGTATTCCATTCTAGCATTCAGAGTTTTTTGTTTAAGCTTAGCTAATAATTTCTTAAGATCACTTCTATCATTGCAAGCAAGAAAGTCTCGTTTAGTTTCTTCATCCATAACATAGCCCTCAGGCACAAAAGGTAATTCATATTTATTAATAGAGCCTTCATAATCACTTTCATCAGTATTATCAGTTTCAGTAATTTCATTCTCTCTAGCCCTAGCAAGTTGTTCATCAAGAAATTCACCAAGTGGCACAGTAGTATCAGGCATAGAAGTAGTTTCATCACAAGTATCATGCATAGCAGAAGTGGCATCATCAATAATATGCGACATATCAGAATTAATAGCAAAAGCAGGTTCAGGTGTCGCAAGCTTACTCAAAACAGAAGGTGAATCAAGTGCAGAGCTAGATGGCAGTTCCTTACCTCCCCTCGTAGTTGAGGGATAAATCTTGGTTTTTGGATCTCTCAAGTTCTTCATAATGATAAGCAGATATAAATCCCAAGTGACTCAAAGAATAGATCTATGCTCCCCAGCAACGGCGCCAGAAAATAGTCTTGATAACCCACAAGTATAGGGGATCGCAACAGTTTTCGAGGGTAGATTATTCAACCCAAATTTATTGATTCGACACAAGGGGAGCCAAAGAATATTCTCAAGTATTAGCAGCTGAGTTGTTAATTCAACCATACCTAGAAACTTAATATCTATAGCAAAGTGTTTAGTAGCAAAGTAATATGATAGTAGTGGTAATGGTAGCAAAAGGTAACAATAGCAAAAGTAATTTTTTTGGTGTTTTGTAGTGGTGGTAACAATAGCAACAGAAAAGTAAATAAGCGAAGAACAATATATGGAAAGATCGTAGGCAATGGATCGGTAATAGAGAATTATGCTGGATGTGCTTCATCATGTAACAATCATAACCTAGGGTGACACAGAACTAGCTCCAATTCATCAATGTAATGTAGGCATGTATTCCGAATATAGTCATACATGCTTATGGAAAAGAACGTGCAGGACATCTTTTGTCCTACCCTCCCGTGGCAGTGGGGTCCTGTTGGAAACTAAGGGATATTAAGGCCTCCTTTTAATAGAGTACCGGACCAAAGCATTAACACATAGTGAATACATGAACTCCTCAAACTACGGTCATCACCGGGAGTGGTCCCGGTTATTGTCACTTCGGGGTTGCCGGATCATAACACATAGTAGGTGACTATAGACTTGCAAGATAGGATCAAGAGCTCTCATATATTCATGAAAACATAATAGGTTCAGATCTGAAATCATGGTACTCGGGCCCTAGTGACAAGCATTAAGCATAGCAAAGTCATAGCAACATCAATCTCAGAACATAGTGGATACTAGGGATCAAACCCTAACAAAACTAACTCGATTACATGATAAATCTCATCCAACCCATCACCCTCCAGCAAGCCTACGATGGAATTACTCACGCACGGCGGTGAGCATCGTGAAATTGGTGATGGAGGATGGTTGATGATGACGACGATGATGGATTCCCCTCTCCGGAGCCCCGAACGGACTCCAGATCAGCCTCCTGAGAGAGTTTAGGGCTTGGCGGCGGCTCCGTATCGTAAAACACGATGAATCTTTCTCTCTGATTTTTTTCTCCTCGAAAGTGAATATATAGAGTTGGAGTTGAGGTCGTAGGAGCTCCAGGGGGGCCACGAGGTAGGGGGCGCGCCCAGGGGGGCAGGCGCAGCCCCCACCCTCGTGGCTAGGGTGTGGGCCCCCTGGTCTTAATCTTTTGCCAGTATTTTTTATTATTTCCAAAAATAGTCTCCGTGAAGTTTCAGGTCTCCGTGAGGGCCCTAGTAGGCTGGCCCATTAACTGGCTACCATGTTTTGGGCCAAATGCCGACCTATATTTGATCTGGTCCATTAATGGCCTGCCACGTTTCGGGCCTAACAATGGCCCATATGAGATCCGACCCGTTAAAAGCCTACCACGTTCTGGGCCAAATTACGCCCCAGATCAGGTCCGGCCCTTTAAGAGGCTTTGGGCTAAATTATGGCCCATATCAGATTCGGCTCGTCAACTGGAAGCTATGCTTTTGGGCCCACTTGCTAAAGGCCCATTTAGTAATTCGGCCTGATATTAGTTTCGGCCTGTTAAGGGCCCGTTTAACATTTCGGCCCTATATTAATTTCGGCGTGTTAAAAGCCCGTCATATAGTTGGGCCTAACTATGGCCCGGTTTGCATCCGGCCTGCTCGCAGCCGATAATCTGATTGGGACAAACAAGGACCGAGATAATTTTGGCCTATTAAAAGCCCGTGATTTGATTGGCACAATCATGGGCTAGGGTCCATTTCGGGCTGCTGCTGGCCCGTGAGCTGTTCGGCACGTTTCATGCCCAACCTACTTCTCAGCCTCCTAAAAGCCCATTGAATTTTCTTGCGAAAATAGGGCCGGCATTTTACTCGGCCTATTAAAGGACCGAATCTACTAGTGGGCCAGTTTACATTTAGGCCTTCTAACGGACCAATATGACGGGTCCCATGATGCGGATCATACATTATGATTGCATGACGGCCCGATTATGTACCATAATTTTATGGTTTGGCCCGTTTACTATGGAGATAGGATATATATACAGTAAAATAACTGCAGCATCGTGAATAGTAAAAAACCTAGACTATACAATAAAGAAATTACGGCATATTACATCCATTGGGCATCAAAGTTCGCCACTATGATAATAAAGCACAAGCAGAGAGCAGATTACATATACGGGGCATCAAAGATCGCCACGAGTGCAACTAAACACGCCGACAAAATAATATACAAAACCGACAGCACTTCAATAGAGTTCAAGAAAGGTTAGCCTTGCTGGGGAGCTACAGCGCAAGCAGCTGAGCAAGCTGATGAGACCATGCTTGTTTAACACTTATATCCTCCTCACTCTGAAAGATAAACAAGCAGACAGATGACCGGTTTTGCACATAAAAGTATCAGTGCTGACAATTCATCACATTTGTTACTGACCGATAAAGTGACATAGTTTAAAATTGCATTAACACAATATGGTATTGTTCAGGTCAAGACATGGCAGGAAATGACATTGTGAAGGAGTTGGCAGCTTCACGACACCACTCGATTACAGATCAAGAACTCATAAGTATCAATGGTTAGTGTGATGTCAATTTATCCCATTTCAGATTGGCAAATAAAGAGACAATTTAAATAATAGTAGAATGATATGACATTGTTCATAGTTAAGACATTGCAGAATATGACATTGTGCTGTAGTGGGTAGGTTCACCACACCACTGGATTACGGATCAAGAACGGAAGCATACATGAAGTGCAAAAGAAGATCACTTGCTCTGTATAGTTTAATTTACATGGTATGAAGAAGGAACTTGGTTGTACAACTGAAAACTTAAATTGAGAAGAACAAACTTTTGTTTATGAACTACATAATAAACTTTAAACATGCAATTTAATGCAAACACAAAAAATAAACAGCTGTTGTAGTCATGCCTAACCAAATATACACAACAAAGTTTGAAGGCTTGAGAAGGACAAACTTACATTATTGGTGAAGGTAGGCTCTATAAATCCCTTGTCCATGCTGATGGGGGGCAATTCAAGAAGTTTACCACAGAATCTTCTTCATAAGCATTGCCTTTATTCAACATTTTGTTAAGAGTAAATATAGATGTGACAATATAAGAAAAAATGGAGAATATTTATGATAAGATGAAGAGTGATGCTACATAACCAAGTAGCTATAAATGTAAGTACGGCGATACATGCAAAAGGTACAACCAAGAGCAATGCAGAGCTAAACTTCTTCAGTACCATCGGGGTTATCCAACCTTATGGTAAGAGTAAATATAGATCTTATATGTAGAAAATGGAGGGCAAAGGAAAATAAGTTGCAGAGTGATGGTACATGAACAACTACCTGTCAATATAAGTACACTGATAAAGGACAACAGGTACTTACAAGAACAATGCAGAGCTAAAAATTTTCATTGGCATTGGATATATTCTACACTAATGTAACCATTCATACAGATCAGATAATTTGGAGCGAACAATTGATAAGCAAGCTATCATGCATACTGCTATCACATAATGAACCAGGTATGTATGCAAGTACAGTGATACATGACAATAGGTACAAACAAGAGCAAAGCAGCGGGTAGCATATTTGTGATATCCCGTCGTTCTTTTCAAACCCAAATTCTTTTTCGAGCAGATTTCCTGCAAGAAAGATCCGCAAGGCACATGCTAAAAAGTAGAAGTTCAAATTGTCATGCGATATCATAGACAGTACCTCATCCTCGGAACGAAACCAGTGCATAACAAGGTTTTTCCATTCAATGTCTTCTAAATTTAGCACATGAGACTTCGCCAGAAATTCGTTTATAGACTTGCCATCAAAGTGTGATTTCCTCGGGTAATACCAATACTGCTACAATGCTTCCTTGAAAAGCGCAAGCAAGCTTTGCTCGTCATGACTATCCAGATTGACCCTCGCCTACTTACAACAATGTAATGTAAATCATTGATGTGTTCAATCAGCAGAAAACAAGAAAATAATCACCATGAATAATAGAACTTACATGTAAGTGGGACAGGAAGATGTGAAAATGGTGTTTGTCTTCACTATAATCTTCCCATGATGGGAATATATGCACGTAGTCCCTAACAACATTGAAAGCATTGCCTTTTAAACTGGGAATAACTAGAATGGGGTTCCAATCTGCAGGAATTGGCCATCTCTGCAGTTGGGATATGTCTTCGGCAGGTGGACTTGCTGTACTTTTTGCTGGAGTGGGATTTTTCTGTGGTACGGCTGGTGCTATGGCAACTGAAATCGGCATACCTTTTGCTGGAGTGCAGGTTCTATGTGGTGCATGCGGCTAGTGGTGTGTGCTACCTCTTGAGCACTGGGTTGGTTTTCCCCGAAGAGGAAGGGATGATGCAGCAAAGTAGCGTAAGTATTTCCCTCAGTTTTTGAGAACCAAGGTATCAATCCAGTAGGAGGCTACACGCGAGTCCCTCGTACCGGCACAAAACAAATAAATCCTCGCAACCAACGCGATAAGGGGTTGTCAATCCCTACACGACCACTTACGAGAGTGAGATCTGATAGATATGATAAGATAATATTTTTGGTATTTTTATGATAAAGATGCAAAGTAAAATAAAAGCAAAGTAAAAGAAAAAGGAAATAACTAATTATTGGTAGATTAATATCATGAAGATAGACCCGGGGGCCATAGGTTTCACTAGTGGCTTCTCTCGAGAACATAAATATTCTACGGTGGGTGAACAAATTACTGTTGAGCAATTGACAGAATTGAGCATAGTTATGAGAATATCTAGGTATGATCATGTATATAGGCATCACATCCGAGACAAGTAGACCAACTCCTGCCTGCATCTACTACTATTACTCCACTCATCAACCGCTATCCAGCATGCATCTAGAGTCTTAAGTTAATGAAAACAGAGTAACGCCTTAAGCAGATGACATGATGTAGAGGGGTAAACTCATTCAATATGATGAAAACCCCACCTTGTTATCCTCGATGGCAACAATACAATACGTGCCTTGCTTCCCCTACTGACACTGGGAAAGGACACCGCAAGATTGAACCCAAAGCTAAGCACTTCTCCCATTGCAAGAAAGATCAATCTAGTAGGCCAAACCAAACTAATAATTCGAAGAGACTTGCAAAGATAACCAATCATACATAAGAGAATTCAGAGAAGATTCAAATATTGTTCATAGATAGACTTGATCATAAACCCACAATTCATCGATCTCAACAAACACACCGCAAAAGAAGATTACATCGAATAGATCTCCACAAGAGAGGGGGAGAACATTGTATTGAGATCCAAAAAGAGAGAATAAGCCATCTAGCTACTAACTATGGACCCGTAGGTCTGAGGTAAACTACTCACACTTCATGGGAGGGGCTATGGTGTTGATGTAGAAGCCCTCCGTGATCGATGCCCCCTCTAGCGGAGTTCCGGAACAGGCCCCAAGATGGGATCTCGTGGATACAGAAAGTTGCGGTGGTGGAATTAGGGTTTTGGCTCTGTCTCTGATCGTTTGGGGGTACGTAGGTATATATAGGAGGAAGGAGTACGTCGGTGGAGCAACAGGGGGCCCACGAGGATGGAGGGCGCTTGGGGGGTGGGGGGTAGGCGCGCCCCCTACCTCGTGGCCTCCTCTTTTGTGTCTTGACGTAGGGTCCAAGTCTCCTGGGTCTTGTTTGTTGAGAAAATCACGTTCCCGAAGGTTTCATTCTGTTTGGACTCTGTTTGATATTCCTTTTCTTCAAAACCCTGAAATAGGCAAAAAAAATAGCAATTCTGGGCTGGGCCTCCGGTTAATAGGTTAGTCCCAAAAATAATATAAAAGTGGATAATAAAGCCCAATAATTTGCAAAACAGTAGATAATATAGCATGGAGCAATCAAAAATTATAGATACGTTGGGGACGTATCAAGCATCCCCAAGCTTAATTCCTACCCGTCCTCGAGTAGGTAAATGATAAAAATAGAATTTTTGATGCGGAGTGCTACTTGGCATAATTTTAATGTAATTCTTATTAATTGTGGTATGAATATTCGGATCCGAAAGATTCAAGACAAAGGTTCATATTGAAATAAAAATAATAATACTTCAAGCATACTAACTAAGCAATTATGTCTTCTTAAAATAACATGGCCAAAGAAAGTTCATCCCTACAAAATCATATAGTTTAGTCATGTTTCATTTTTGTCACACAAGAATGCTCCCATCATGCACAACCCCGATGACAAGCCAAGCAATTGTTTCATACTTTAGTAATCTCAAACCTATAAATTTTCACACAATATATGAGCGCGAGCCATGGACATAGCACTATGGGTGGAATAGTATATTATGAGGGGGGTTATGTGGAGAAGAAAAAAAGGAGAAAGTATCACATCAACGAGGCTAATCAATGGACTATGGAGATGCCCATCGATTGATGTTAATGCAAGGAGTAGGGATTGCCATGCAACGGATGCACTAGAGCTATAAATGTATGAAAGCTCAACAAAAGAAGCTAAGTGGGTGTGCATCCAACTTGCTTGCTCACAAAGACCTAGGGCACTTGAGGAGGCCCATTGTTGGAATATACAAGCCAAGTTCTATAATGAAAAATTCCCACTAGTATATGAAAATGACAAAACAAGATACTCTCTATCATGAAGATTACAGTGCTACTTTGAAGCACAAGTGTGGCAAAGGATAGTAACATTGTCCCTTCTCTCTTTTTCCCTCATTTTTTATTTTTTGGGGCCTTCTCTTTTTATGGCCTTTCTCTTTTTTTATAATTCCTCACTTGGGACAATGCTTTATTGAATGATGATCATCACACTTTTATTTATTTACAACTCGATGATTACAACTCGATACTAGAACAAAAGATGACTCTATATGAATGCCTCCGGTGGTGTACCGGGATATGCAATGGACCAAGAGTGACATGTATGAAAGAATTATGAATGGTGGCTTTGCCACAAATACTATTTCAACTACATGATCATGCTAAGCAATATGACAATGATGAATGTGTCATGATAAACGGAATGGTGGAAAGTTGCATGACAATATATCTCGGAATGGCTATGGAAATGCCATAATAGGTAGGTATGGTGGCTATTTTGAGGAAGATATAAGGAGGTTTATGTGCGAAAGAGCGTATCATATCACGGGGTTTGGATGCACCGGCGAAGTTTGCACCAACTCTTGATGTGAAAAAGGGCAATGCACGGTACCGAAGAGGCTAGCAAGGATGGAAGGGTGAGAGTGCATATAATCCATGGACTCAACATTAGTCATAAAGAACTCACATACTTATTGAAAAAATCTACAAGTCATCAAAAACCTCGGCACTACGCGCATGCTCCCAGGGGGATAGATTGGTAGGAAAAGGCCATCGCTCATCCCCGACCGCCACTCATAAGGAGGACAATCAAATAACACATCGTGTTTCAAATTTGTTACATAACGTTTACCATACGTGCATGCTACGGGACTTGCAAACTTCAACACAAGTATTTCTCAATTTCACAACTACTCAACTAGCACGACTTTGATATTATTACCTCCATATCTCAAAAAATTATCAAGCATCAAACTTCTCTTAGTATTCAAAACACTCATAAGAAAATTTTACTAATCTTGAATACCTAGCATATTAGGATTTTAAGAAAATTACCATGCTATTTAAGACTCTCAAGATAATCCAAGTGAAGCATGAGAGATCAATATTTTATATTAAACAAATCCACCACCGTGCTCTAAAAGATATAAGTGAAGTACAAGAGCAAAACTATATAACTCAAAAGATATAAGCGAAGCACATAGAGTATTCTAACAAATTCCAAATCATGTATGGATCTATCAAAAGGTGTGTACAGCAAGGATAATTGTGGTAAACTAGAAATCAAAGACTCAAATAATACAAGACGCTCCAAGTAAAACACATATCATGTGGTGAATAAAAATATAGCTCCAAGTAAAGTTACCGATAGAAGTAGACGAAAGAGGGGATGCCTTCCGGGGCATCCCCAAGCTTTGGCTTTTAGGTGTCCTTAGATTATGTTGGGGGTGCCATGGGCATCCCCAAGCTTAGGCTCTTGCCACTCCTTGTTCCATAATACATCAAATCTTTACCCAAAACTTGAAAACTTCACAACACAAAACTCAAAGTAGAAAATCTCGTGAGCTCCGTTAGCGAAAGAAAACAAAAGACTACTTCAAGATACTGTAATGAACTCATTATTTATTTATGCTGGTGTTAAACCTACTGTATTCCAACTTCTCTATGGTTTATAAACTATTTTACTAGCCATAGATTCATCAACATAAGCAAACAACACACGAAAAACAGAATGTGTCAAAAACAGAATAGTCTGTAGTAATCTGTAGCTAGCGCAAGATCTGGAACACCAAATATTCTAAAATAAATTTCTGGACGTGAGGAATTTATCTATTAACCATCTGAAAAAATAATTAACTAAATAACACTTTCCTAATAAAAATGATAGCAGTTCTCGTGAGCGCTAAAGTTTCTGTTTTTTACAGCAAGTTTAACAAGACTTTCCCCAAGTCTTCCCAACGGTTCTACTTGGCACAAACATTAATTAAACACAAAAAAACACAACCAAAACAGAGGCTAGATAAATTATTTATTACTAAACAGGAGCAAAAAGCAAGGAACAAAAATAAAATTGGGTTGCCTCCCAACAAGCGCTATCGTTTAACGCCCCTAGCTAGGCATAACAAGCAAGGATAGATCTAGGTATTGCCATCTTTGGTAGGCAATCCATAAGTGGATCTCATAATAGATTCATAAGGTAATTTAATTTTATTTCTAGGAAATTGTTCCATGCCTTTCCTTAACGGAAATTGGAATCTAATATTTCCTTCCTTCATATCAATAATTGCACCAATCGTTCTAAGGAAAGGTCTACCAAGAATAATAGGACATGGAGGATTGCAATCTATGTCAAGAACAATAAAATCTACGGGCACATAATTCCTATTTGCAACAATAAGAACATCATTAATTCTTCCCATAGGTTTCTTAATAGTGGAATCCGCAAGGTGCAAGTTTAGGGAGCAATCATCAAAATCACGGAAACCTAACAAATCACACAAAGTCTTTGGAATCGTGGAAACACTAGCACCCAAATCACGTAAAGCATATCATTCATGATCTTTGATTTTAATTTTAATAGTTGGTTCCCACTCATCATAAAGTTTTCTAGGGATATATACTTCCAATTCAAGTTTTTCTTCATAAGATTGCATCAAGGCATCAACGATATGTTTAGTGAACGCTTTATTTTGACTATAAGCGTGAGGAGAATTTAGCACGGATTGCAACAAGGAAATACAATCAATCAAAGAGCAATTTTCATAATTAAATTCCTTGAAATCCAAAATAGTGGGTTTTCGCAACATCTAGGGTTTTAATTTCTTCAATCCCACTTTTATCAATTTTAGCATCAAGATCTAAAAACTCCGAATTCTTGGAATGCCTTCTAGGTAAAGGTGGATCATATTCAGTCCCATCATTATCAAGATTCATATTGAAAAACAAAGATTTAATAGGGGACACATCAATAACTTTTAGATCTTCATCTTTATTTTCATAGCAACTAGAAGAACACGCTCTTATAAAGGCATCTTTCTTTGCACGCATCCTAGCGGTTCTTTTTTTGCACTCATCAATGGAAATTCTCATGGATTTGAGAGAATCATTGATATCATGCTTAGGTGGAATAGATCTAAGTTTCAAAGAATCAACATCATGAGAAATCCTATCAACGTTCCTAGCCAAATCATCAATCTTAAGCAATTTTTCTTCAATCATAGCATTGAAATTCTTTTGTGAAGTAATAAATTATTTAATATTAGATTCAAAATCAGAGGGCATTTTATTATAATTTCCATAAGAATTGTTGTAGGAATTACCACAATTATTAGAGGGATTACTAGGATAAGGCCTAGGATTGAAATTTCCTCTATACGCGTTGTTACCAAAATTGTTCCTACCAACAAAATTCACATCCATAGATTCATTATTATTCTCAATCAAGGTAGACAAGGGCATATCATTAGTATCAGAAGAAACACTCTTACTAGCAAATAATTTCATAAGTTCATCCATCTTTCCACTCAAGACATTAATTTCTTCTATCGCATGCACCTTTTTATTAGTAGATCTTTTAGTATGCCATTGAGAATAATTAACCATAATATTATCTAGGAGTTCAGTAGCTTCTCCTAAAGTGATTTCCATAAAAGTGCCTCCCGCAGCCGAATCTAAAAGATTTCTAGAAGCAAAATTCAATCCGGCATAAATTTTTTGTATAATCATCCATAAATTCAAACCATGAGTAGGGCAATTACGTATCATTAATTTCATTCTCTCCCAAGCTTGTGCAACATGTTCATGATCAAGTTGCTTAAAATTCATAATATCGTTTCTAAGAGAGATGATCTTAGCAGGAGGAAAATACTTAGAGATAAAAGCATCTTTGCACTTATTCCATGAATCAATACTATTTTTAGGCAAAGACGAAAACCAAGCTTTAGCACGAGCTCTAAGAGAAAAAGGAAATAGCTTCAATTTAACAATATCATTATCCACATCTTTCTTCTTTTTCATATCACATAAATCAACGAAGCTATTAAGAAGGGTAGCGGAATCTTCACTAGGAAGGCCGGAAAACGGATCTTTCATGACAAGATTCAGCAAAGCAGTATTAATTTCACAAGATTCAGCATCGGTAAGAGGAGCAATCGGAGTGCTAATAAAATCATTGTTGTTGGTATTGGTGAAGTCACACAATTTAGTGTTATCTTGAGCCATCGCGACAAGCAAGCAAACTAACACACAAGCAAACAAAAAAACAAGCGGGCAAAAAGAGGCAAACGGGAAAGAGAGGGAGGATAGAGAGAGAGGGCGAATAAAACGGCACGGGTGAAGTGGGGGAGAGGAAAACGAGAGGCAAATGGCAAATAATGTAATGCGGGAGATAAGGGTATGTGATGGGTACTTGGTATATTGACTTTTGCATAAACCTCCCCGGCAACGGCGCCAGAAATCCTTCTTGATACCTATTGAGCACTGCGTTGGTTTTCCCCGAAGAGGAAGGGATAATGCAGCAAAGTAGCATAAGTATTCCCCTCAGTTTTTGAGAACCAAGGTATCAATCCAGTAGGAGGCTACGCGCGAGTCCCTCGTACCTGCACAAAACAAATAAATCCTCGCAACCAACGCGATAAGGGGTTGTCAATCCCTACACGGCCACTTACGAGAGTGAGATCTGATAGATATGATAAGATTATATTTTTGGTATTTTTATGATAAAGATGCAAAGTAAAATAAAAGCAAAGTAAAAGCAAAAGGAAATAACTAAGTATTGGTAGATTAATATGATGAAGATGGACCTAGGGGCCATAGGTTTCACTAGTGGCTTCTCTCGAGAGCATAAGTATTCTACGGTGGGTGAACAAATTACTGTTGAGCAATTGATAGAATTGAGCATAGTTATGAGAATATCTAGTTATGATCATGTATATAGGCATCACGTCCGAGACAAGTAGACCGACTCCTGCCTGCATCTACTACTATTACTCCACTCATCGACCGTTATCCAGCATGCATCTAGAGTATTAAGTTAATGAAAATAGAGTAACGCCTTAAGCAAGATGACATGATGTAGAGGGATAAACTCATGCAGTATGATGAAAACCCCATCTTGTTATCCTCGATGGCAACAATACAATACATGCCTTGCTGCCCCTACTGTCACTGGGAAAGGACACCGCAAGATTGAACCCAAAGCTAAGCACTTCTCCCATTGCAAGAAAGATCAATCTAGTAGGCCAAACCAAATTGATAATTCGAAGAGACTTGCAAAGATAACCAATCATACATAAAAGAATTCAGAGAAGATTCAAATATTGTTCATAGATAGACTTGATCATAAACCCACAATTCATCGGTCTCAACAAACACACCGCAAAAAGAAGATTACATGGAATAGATCTCCACAAGAGAGGGGGAGAACATTGTATTGAGATCCAAAAAGAGAGAAGAAGTCATCTAGCTGCTAACTATGGACCCGTAGGTATGAGGTAAACTACTCACACTTCATCGGAGGGGCTATGGTGTTGAGGTAGAAGCCCTCCGTGATCGATGCCCCCTCCGGCAGAGCTCCGGAACAGGCCCCAAGATGGGATCTCGTGGATACATAAAGTTGCGGCGGTGGAATTAGGGTTTTGGATCCGTCTCTGATCGTTTGGGGGTACGTAGGTATATATAGGAGGAAGGAGTACGTCGGTGGAGAAACAGGGAGCCCATGAGGGTGGAGGGCGCGCCTGGGGAGGGGGGGGGCTAGGCGCGCCCCCTACCTCGTGGCCTCCTCTTTTGTGTCTTGACGTAGGGTCCAAGTCTCCTGGGTCTTGTTCATTGAGAAAATCACTTTCCCGAAGGTTTCATTCCGTTTGGACTCCGTTTGATATTCCTTTTCTTCGAAACCCTGAAATAGGCAAAAACAACAATTCTGGGCTGGGCCTCCGGTTAATAGTTTAGTCCCAGAAATAATATAAAAGTGGATAATAAAGCCCAATAATGTCCAAAACAGTAGATAATATAGCATGGAGCAATAAAAAATTATAGATACGTTGGAGACGTATCAGTGTAACCAGTGAAGTATTGGTACAGTCTACTAGAGTCGGTCCTACGTTTTGTGTCAATGGTTGTACAACCAATATAAGTGGGGTGATGTCTGATTTCTCCGGCAGAACCACGTTTTTCAAGGACTTTGCTGGTGCTCCTTCAGGTTCGGCAATCACCCTCTTCCTTTTTGATGTGTGATGCACAAGAACAGCATTTGAGTGGAAAAACATGGTATGATGACAGATGGAAAATGTATTGATAATGGATGGGCATGGCATCTCGACATATATCATGAGTAAACTAAGCAGATGGCGGTGCAACAAAGCAGAAGAAATGCAAGACAACATATGCAAGATACGCGAAATCAATAAAACCTTGCCAAATTAGAACAAGCACCTTGATGGGTGAACAGGACAGGCCATTTGCCTTTGACTCCTCGAGGTTAGAATAGTTATTAGGATCATATTCTGAACAAGAATCAACAGGTGGGGAGCGTATGAGTTTCATTGCATCCAGAATGGCACTCAATGCCTTGGTGCCAATTTTGTAAGTCATTGTGGTGTTTAGCTTCAAGAGTGGACTGCTTCTAGTGCGACACAAAGCAGCTACACAAATCATAGTGTAGATATAACGGGAAAACCGTAAGCATCAGAGTAAAATCAGCAAAGTGGAACTTGCTGGAATATATGTGCTAGTATTGCTGGTACAGCTAGAAAGGCTTCAGATACCAGCTCTCTTCAACTGAAGGTGCAGTACTATTAATATAAGTGTAACTCTCAAAGGCGACATAGCTCCCCGCATTTCCTTGCTATTCTTATAGGATTCAAGTGGGCAGGCCACTACAAATCCTATTCCCATGTTTACAAAATCCTACGAATCAAAGAGGCCCTAAGAGTTCAAAGTGTCCATACCAACCGATCGTATAGATCTCTACACTACAAATGTCCCTGCTCATCTTCACTACAAGGAACATACTGTACTACTATCATTCTCCCTCCGTTCCAAATATAAGTCTTGGTAGAGATTTCCACTATGGATCACATACAAATGTATCCAAATACATTTTAGAGTGTAGATCCACTCATTTTGCTCCATATGTAGTTCATGGTGGAATCTATACAAAGACTTGTATTTAGGAACGGAGAGAGTACTTATTAAAGAAGAACGAAAGAGGAACATGCTAAAGAAGATCAAGCAGATTTTGGATAATAAAATGTTTGTTGCGCAGTGCCCACACATGATGAACCAGAGCGCATTAAGAAAGCAACTCCCTGCTGTCTCTCTATATGTGGTGCACGTGCTTTTTCGAAAGTAAAGTAGGAACTTTAGCTGACCAATTAAATGTTATCTGTTTTAGTAATATCAGCATCATATCAGATTCGTACTTGAGCAACAAGTTTGGAATTATGAGTGGCACGCTGTTTAGTTTGATGGATTCAGGAGTAGTGCTAAGTAGGTACGATGATGGTACTGAATATAAAGGCATGTCTGCATGCAAGTCGCGTGACTTTTGTCATTTGGGTCAGTCGACTATTTCAGGTGGTTGGATGAAGATCCTATGTGTCCTAACCCTTCTTTCTTCCTCATCTCTGATTCTTCCCATACAGAACACCGCACGGGCCGCCGGCTGGACCACCGGCCCCCACCACCTGTGTTCCTCCGCCACCCCGCCCCCACCCCCACCCATGTCAAGTTTTCTTCGTTCGGCGAGGCCCCACCACTGCCCCCCGACAACCAAAGTCCCCACATGAGTCCCTTCATTCGCTTCGGTGAACTCCGGCGAGCTCTGAAAAATCGACTGACCCAATTTTAAAATTTAGTCTACTGTGATTTAACTAGTGTGGAATATAAAAAGGGAAAACCATAAGCATTGGGAGCATATTGTTGAGCGTGCCATGGCGGATCTAAAGGTGCAAACCGGACAAAGGAAACTTCGCAACCAATGTTTGCTTTCAACTAGCAAGTAAGTGATGGACAAGAAATCAGAGTAAAGCAGTGGCAATCTATTTTCTTGCTGTGATAAATAAGTTGAGCAGATACGAAAGAGTACCGCCTCTGGTGCGACGTCGTGTATGCATCTGCTGAGAATTTGACGATGCTGCAGTAGCGATGGTTGTTGACGGCGTGGAAGCAGATCTAGGAGGGTAGACGGTGGCGGCGGGGCGCAGTGGACGATACGGTCGTAGGAGTGGCGCCGTCAAGGTGGACGGTGGCGGGGATGAAGCGAGAGGACGGGATGCAAGGATCCCGGTCCGAAGTCGTGGATGAGAGAGGTCGATCTCTTGTAATGGACGGTGGCGTCGGGGTATCAGCTCCGGCATGGTGGAGGAGGACGACGGTGGATGGGGTGGCGGACGGAGGAGGCTGGGGTGGAGATGGTGTTTTGGCGCCCATGGAGGACGAATGGGGAAATGGAGGTGGAGAGGAAGGGGGCAACCATGTCTTCAGGGCGCGCTTGTCTCAAATGCAAGGAAATTTACAAACTTAGGCCCTGTTTCAAATTCCCTACATCACAGCAATATTAGTCGGTTGGGGATAGGACGGTAATCTCGCATACACCGAATATTTGCCGGCGAGAGTTTGTTTTTGGCGCCCACCATGTATGAATCGGGGAGGGAGTCGATTTCGGCCGAGGACACACTGTGTTTTGGTGCCCACCGTGTATGAATCTGGGTGAGAGGCGGTTATTTCACGTTTGAGTGAAATTACAAACCTACCCCTATCGAAACCTATATAAATCGAGCAGATAGGCCTAGCGTGGCAGGGATGGGCAGTAGTAATTTCCATCTCGCAGATTTTGGTTTCGGGCAGTTACTACGACTTTCCCCTCTTCGCTCAAATTTTGCAGAGTGCACGTTTACTGTGCCAACTCAATTCGAATCCCATTTGTATTCTATATTTTGTCAGGCAGGATCCATTTTAGATTGGAATAAAATTCTGTATACATCATTTTTTATATATACTTTCAAAAGCACAACAAAGAATTCTGCTCCTTTATATGTATAGTATGATTTGCAAATACAATGATATCAAAATCATAAGGTTGAATTCAAAAAATTAAACCAAATTATGTTCTACTAAAATGTATGGATCAGTAATATCTACATATTAAATAACATAGATGCGCGTGAATTCATATGAGTATGCATGTTTGATAGATCAATTTTGGTTAGAGTATGGATTACATGTATCATCATCTCGAATTGAAATATTTGAATCCCTTTTATGTTCACTCCTTTCACGCCCATCTCTGTCGCATGCATGCTCCTTCATGTAGCTATCACTCTCTTTTCTCCAGCTCACCCGCACGCTCACTTCATGTTTCTCCTATCCTCGCAAACATGGTCTCTCGACTTCTCCCTTGATAAGTGTCACACTCTCCCTATCATTATACATTACACGGTTTTCATTATCTCTCACGTCTCTATCGTTCTCTCGTATCACTAGGTACCTAAGCTTTCTTTTTCACCGCCACACACACAGTCTCCACTCGTCTTTCACTTTGTCTTTCTCTATATGGGATTCTCTCACACACCCTATATGTCTCTAGATATGAATCATACCACTAAAATTACTCTCTCTCTCTCTCCTCTCTCTCTCCTGTAGACACAACATTTGTTGCGGTCTCCTTTTCGTCTCCATCCCAGACTGACATTATTCATTTGTTTACCGATGAGACAAACTCCCCCCTCTCTCTCACACACACACAACTCCTGCTTCCACTCCCCTTCCCGACTACCGTCTCTCTTTCACACACACGAAACTCTCGCTTTCGCACCCCCGACTCATATTTCTCTCACAAACATTTATCGACTAGCCTCTAGATAGGTTTATACACCCGCACACTCATGCTTCCACTATCACATACATGTCTCTCTCCCGCTCCTTGTACCTATCTAGATTTTTCTTCCCTTCTTGAGACACGGCCTCTTGATCGTGCACACACACACTATCGCCTCATTTTAAGCTGATACCTCTCGCACACACACACACTCTTTGTGTCTTTGTCACACATGCACTCCGTCCTCCTCCTCTCTCCCTCTCTCTCCCACACACATGGGCTTTTTGCAACAACTAGCAAGGTGCCCATGCGTTTCACGGAACATGAAGATGCATTTGTATGAGTAGTTTATCTTGTGGGAGAAAAGGATGAACAAGGGAAGGCCTTATTTGCAAGTGTGGAGAGGGGTGTGGGTATCTTTTTGCAAAATTGCCATAGTTTCCTTCCTATCCGTCAGATATAGATTGAACGACCTATATTGCAGGATGGCAGGCACACGATCATCACTGACTATGCTTTTTATAAGAGCAGGGATACAAAACAGAGTTGGTGATGATGTTGGGCCTGCCATCCTGCAATATAGGTCGTCCGATTTATATCTGACGGATAGGAACGAAACTATGGCAATTTACCCACACTCCTCTCCACATTTGCAGATAAGGCCTTCCCTCGTTCATCCTTTTCTCCCACAAGATCTTGATGTTCCGTGCAATGCACGGGCATCTTGCTAGTAAGAGTAGAAATTAGACATGTACCACTTCTTGAATCTTGAAACCAACAACATTCCTCCCTTATCTTATCAAAACCGCCAAAGGAATATATTTTGAGTGAAACATAACATAACTTTAGTGATATACGTATTTCAAAACTAGAATTTTTTCTATCAAATCGGTGAATATGTATTAATCTACTCTGATCATGTGGCAACGCATTGGCACATTGCTAGTAGTTATTATAAATTTTTGGACACCAGACAAACGGTGGAGTACATATACGAAGAGAAGAGGCGAACGCATGCAGTCGGTCTCTCGCTGTCTCGCACACATGAGTGTTACGTAAAGGCAATGTTAACAAATAAATCCTAAAACCCTAGGTGCACGATTGCTGCATTCGCGTGTACCGGGTATGTGGCGAAGTGCACCTTTGTAGGAATAGTCAGCTCACGTGATAATTTGATCCGTAGGAGTTGATGGTTGGGACCACAGGTGAACGACTTAGAGGCGGTGGCTCACCAGTTGCCACAGATCGAGTAGCCACGTTTAAAATATCATTTTTTAGCGGGGTTAAGAGTTCCGATTTTCAATGGCGCGTTATAAGTACTAAGTAGTTTTTAGAATGATTGGTATGGAGCGAAAATGGAATTCATAGTACTACGTACCTCCTTGGCGTATGGTTGTATGGGTTTATGTTGCGAGATGTTGAACCTGGTAATTCTAGGGTAAATACTATGGTTTAGATTTAGATGTTGGTTTTCAGTAATGAAAATCAGACGGGGGAAACCCTTCCTTGATTACAAAAAACTACTACCTCCGTTCTAGTTTACTAGTCCCCATCGTATTTTGGGTCAAAGTTTGTCCACGAATTTTACTTGTAAAATGTGAATGGAAAAGAGATTTTGTTATACGCAAACAAAGCAAGACTGGAGGGAGTGATTGCTCTGACACGAACGCGACCTCTCATAGCGCAGGCATTGAACCAGGTGCGCCAGCGAAGAGGGCCCCACTTGCTGCAGGCCCGGCTGAACATGCCTCCTTGCCGCATGCAACCGGCTTCAGACTGCCCCGCATGCCTTCATTGAATCCGCACGTGTGCCGGCAACACGTCCTTCCGCGAGCCGGCAGGCATTTTAGAACACAAAAAATGACCAAAATATAATTAATTACGCATGGTCTTGACTTGTTGTGGACATTATGTATGAAGATATCTGTGAACGTGAGTTTGATGTGGAAGTTGAACTTGGAATACCGGGCTTGCGCGTGAACTATACCATGTCCAATGATTCGTCTGTTATTGTTTGGAAAGTAATTGCTATTATTACATGACCCCAAAAAAATGTGCCACATCAGTAGATGCACGGACATCACAATAGGCATGCTGACTGGATAAACATTTGAACCTAGCTACTACGAAGGAAATTTTGTATTGACAACAATTTTAGATAGCAGGAGATGCCTAGCCTGCTCTGCCTCTGCTATCTTATTTCTGGCTTCTTCCATCTCAACTTTGGCATGGGTGAAGAGAGCATCTGATTGCTCTTTTCGCTTCTTCAGGAACTCAGCTACATTCTCAAGGGCTGCTGCACGCTTTCTTTCAGGCTTTACTAGAGCCATGAGGACACGAACAACTGATGACTCCACCTAGCTTGTGTGTAATCCAGCATCATCTGGGAATTTGCACCTTGTGTCTAATCCAACATCATTAGGGAACTGGCACCTTGTGTGTAATCCATCCTCATTCTAGAAACATGATCTCGAGGTTGACCATACTTCCCTCCTCGTAGGAACTGCATCTTGACATGAACTTACTTCTTTTTAGATCAATACTCAGAGCAACCCAGATCCATTTAGTAGAAGCCAGATAAACAGAACTGGGAGAAGTGAATTCAAAAGGAAAAAAATAAAAACAGACTACAAGGTGAGAACACCCACTTCCTACATCAAGCTAAAACGAAAGAATTAGGACGATTAAGACTCTTCTTATGACACATCGAAGAACACGAGGCTTAAGAGAAACAGAAACTACAACATATACACATCGAAGAACACGAGGCTAAACAAAAGTAATTGAAAGGATGTTACTTACCAAAGCTCGTTTTACAGGTTCGGTGCAGATCCTCTTTAACTTGCCACGCTCCTTGAAGATGTCCCTAATATGCCGTGTCTGTTCTTCATTGCTCCTCTGCATGTTCGCACTCGTGATTTTAAAATCTTAACATGGCAAGAAAAATGGAGGCTATAAGCAATTACTTTTATGGGAACAATAGCACCCATGAAATTTGAAGGGTAGGTATGAACAAAATTGGAACTACACAAGTACTGCTAAGTGATTAAATACACACATTACCAATCGAGGAGGAGAACTATGGTCGCGGCAGGCTCTATGAGTCATGGTCAGCAATGGGAGTCAGTTCATTGTCCACGACGGTGGTGCTTCTGCGCTTGGCGTCGGCTTCCGGGAAGCAGATCCGAGACCGTGGAAGACGGTGTCGGGGAAGAGGCTCAGTGTACGACAACGATGGTGGACCAGCTCCAGTGCGGCATATGAAGTCGTCGATGAGGCAGATGCGCTGCGGTGGACGAGTGCGCCAATGTAGAAGAGGAGGAGCACGAAGGCTGCGGTGCCGTGGAGAAGTCTATTTTGCGGTGGGGATAGAAAATGGGGAGAATTTAGGTGTACTACTCTAGGTGCCGGGGTGGGGTTGGCTAGGTAGGGTGCACCTGAAGTTACAAAAACAGCCCCCTATGAACCGTCATCCATAGGCTTGTTCCGATGGCTATGATGGTAACTTCCCACTGCTTGAATCAGGGTCGCGGGAGATTTTCCCGCCAACCTCAAAATTTTGTGACATTGAACTCCCCGTGTGGCATGTTGGGTGATTCGGCTAAGCAACTAGCGAGTAGTACTAGTAAACTCTGCATATTAGGTTTGACCGAAGTCAAACTTCCTAAAGTTTGACCAAGTTTATAGAAAAATATAAACATTTACCATAACAGATATGTATGATGTGAAAGTACATTCAATAATGAATCTAATGGTATTTATTTGTTATTGTATATGTTAATATTTTTTGTTATAAACTTTCTGAGAGTTTACAAAACTTGAGTTTGACCAATGCTAATACGCGGACTTAAATAAAAATGGAGGGTGTACACATTTTTTTCTTAGTATGTAGTGAATTAATCATTTGTTGAAATTGTGAAATAGATATATTAGGCTACTAACTTCGACTGTAATGGTCTATACAATTTAATAGTTACAATCATTGTCGAATTCCAAGATATATACGAGATCTATAGTACTTCACAACATTCTCAAACTCGCATAATCCCAGTCAAATGACAATTAAAATGCATTTCATAGTTATTACTTTGTAGGATGCAACAAAACCAACAATAACTCTACATCAGCCATTATAAAAGCAACATTTTGAACACATCCCAATGTGTGAATGAAACGTGCAGAGAGAGCTTGTGAAGATGGAGCAGATAGGGCGGGAAATATTGTATGTATGTGGACGAGAGAGTAGGAGACAAACCTAATGAAACAGAGAGAGGGGGATAGAGAGAGAAAGAGAGAGGAAGAAGTTAGGTCTGTGAGAAAGATGGATACATGTAATATATGTGAGATGCGTGTGCATCCGGATTCTGTACACGTGGAAGGAGAAGAGACAACATGTTTGATGAGAGAACTAGAAAAACATGGAAGAGAGGGGAAGGATCTTGTGGGTTGAGGGATTGATAAATTTGTGCGGGGGAGAGAGGGATTGGTAATTTTGTGCGAGAGAGAGAGGGTGGGGGGAGGAATCAATCAGCTGTCATCACATCATCCTGCTTCCAAATGGCCCCACATTCTCTAGTGCAGTGTGGTCGCCGTCTTCGATCTCCTCGATGCCCTCTTTGAAGATTGAGGTGTTGTGCATGCTGGGGTGCAGAGAAGCACAAGCGAGAGTGGTCGCCATATAACCTTGGATGGGGATGAATTGTGTGCTCGGGGGAGGGGGTGTGTGTGTGCTGTGTGTTGTGTGTGTGTGTGTGTGTGTCAGATATTGAGAGAGAAAAACCTAAGAAGAGAAATGTGTGTGTATGTGACGGAAAGCTACATGCTAAACAGGGTATTCACGAAGAGATTGTGTGTGCGAGATAGAGAGCGATGTGCGGGCCTTGAGGTGGACAGGGGCCAGATGAGGGTGTCAAAATGTGCGCGTTGATGCATGTGTTACATGTGATCGTGCGAGGGACGGACGAACCGAGAGAGATGGTTGTTGTGTTACGAATGCTCCTCTCTCTCTCACACACACACACACACACAAGTAAAATAGAAGACCGTTCTCTCATGTATACACAAGTACACAACGTATCGACATCTGTCTATGTCTCACTCATGCATGATCATTTGCACATTCACGCCTCTCTATGTCTCTATCACACGCACACCGTCTCCACATTGCCCTTGCGCCACAACACACATATGGAAACATACACACGTTCTCTCTCAGTCACACACACAAAATCAGTATTAAAAAAAACTAGGGCGCACCTAAAACGTCCAAATCCAAATAAACACAAATTTGAGGTAAATTCAAATATATGGAAATATTGTAGCATCAAGAATTTTTCCCGGAAAAAAAGTTGAGCAATATTCGGGGATTATTTTCACACACACAAAAAGGTTCGGTGGATGTCCTTAGAGCGCGACACGGTGATGCACCGTTCGATCGACCGCGCGGCCGCGGTTCACGCGCTTGCACAGGATTCCATGTCATGACTGTGGTAACTAATAAAAGCATTGCCTAAGTCTAATGTTTACGTGTACTAGTACGGTTTTCTTTTAAGTTTGACCAATCCTATATAAGACTAAACTAAGCTCCCATACGCGCACTCATCAGTATGTCACCGCCGTCCTTGCACATGCCGGCGCCCGCCTGCTCCGGCCAACAATTTCTTGCCCATCACCGCCATGTCGCCTCCAAGCCGAAGGCTCGCCCGCTCATGTCATCTACGTCCCTCCTCGCGATGCCGCCGCGCTGCCAAGCACGCGAGCAGCTGGTGGAGCCGCGTCTATGCACGCATCGTACGAAGAGGAGGACGAGCGCATGCTCCAGCATGCCGGCGAGGAGGAACTAGCGTGTCATTGTCGTCTTCGCTCGCGCGGAGGAGGCGCGCATGGTGGCTGTCGCGGCGGAAGCCGGTCGTGCGCGCGTCGAGCCCGCAAACCGGGTGCGGACGCGGAATCTACCTTCGAGACCTTGCATTCCACATGGATCCTGCAATCTGAAGGAGCAATTTGGGTCACTAGACTCTTGTGAGTCGTTTGATGCGACATGGATGGCTAGAGGTGCTTCTTCAACCTCCAAAATTGATGCATGGTTCATCTTCTCAGCCCGCCACACGCCTAACCGCCTACTGCTGCCGCCGCACCCTCCCCTGAACCGCCTACTACCGCCATGCTCCCGCCACCCCCGCCATCCGTTTAACCCCGAGCACGATCCATTTTTTCCGGCAAACTACATTCCACACCCAACACTCATAAGATAGATCATGGCCACCCTCCCACCCTAATATAGATACTGGGGTAGCTTCTCTGCCATCTTCTTCCTTCGCTCCGTCAAACTTCTTTTACAAATCAACTGACCCAAATTATACTACCAGTACGAACGTATTAATTACAATAGGAACACGAAGATACAAGCAGTAGTACCAACTGCAAGAAGAACAGTAGTAAGACATAGTACTAGTACTACTGTACATACTAAATAGTTCAAATAACTAGAAAGAACATAAACATAGTTCTGCTGGGGCCTCAGCACAACACACCCTTGAAAATAAACTAAGCAACTAGTCCACTTGACACTGCGGTAGAATCAGCATGAGCGACGGCACTGCCACCTACTCGGAGTCTGAGTCCACGTCCTCGACTTCGTCCTCGTCCCTCTTCCCGGCATGCGTAGGAAGCGAGCAAGGCATGCTTTCACTGTCATGGATCCACGTGTGTAGATGACGAAGTACTCATCGCCGGTGATGGCTCTAACCTGGTACTCAGCGGCGACCATGGAGATTTGGGAGGCCATGAATTTTGGAGGAGGGTTAGGAGAAGTTGAACTGGTGTAATGTGAAAGGACGGGATGACTGGGAGTGAAATGTTGTAAGGTACATTACTAGTAGAAGACAGGGACGAGTAGGGCGTGCGAACGACATGGGGTTGCTGGCTTGCCCAGTGGATAAACAGCTGCAAGCCCCCAAAGAGTTCTCGAGAACTATGTAGGACCCACTAGATGTCATGTCTACTAGACCCATATCGTAGGCCTGACGGTATAGCTTCTACCTGTTCGCACGCCATGCCGACGCGTGGGTAACTTCACTTAATTCCATCAACCGTCGCGCCTCCCATGACCTTCGGCTCCCTCGTGCGGTCGCGCCCTTTGAGACTTCGACCGGCTATAAATGAGCAATTTTTTGCCTACTCCGCATGCATGATACTCCCTCTGGTCCTTTTTACTTTTGTCAACCGTTTGCAAAGTGTTTGACCAAATTTATACTAAAAATATCAATATCTACAATACTGATTATAATGAGTATAGGAACTACTATTAGATGAGTTAAAGATTCTAATCCTGAACTAACCCTAAAGTAACTCTAGCGAAAGAGGTGTTTGGATGACAGGGTTAGATGGAGCGCGGATACGGCGAGGTGCCTTCATGGGCGGTGCGAGAGGGAGGGAGGGAGGGAGGGAGGGAGGGAGAGGACGAGAAGCTTCGAGAGTGGGGAGGGATCTGCTGCGGGGAGAGCAAGAGAAAATGTGTTTTTACTGTCCCGAGAAGAACTAACCCAAATAAGCACCTCTTCGGTGGGTTAGATTTTTTTTTGGGGTTAGTTGAGTTCAAACTAACCCAAACTAACTCTAACACATGGATCCAAACAGGGCCAAGGTTAGCTATTAGAGTACTACTACCTCCCTTCTAGTTTAAATGGCTCGATTCAAAATTTTCACCTACTCTTAGCAAGATAGAGGCGGTGGAATTGTTTTTGTAGTTCTTCACAAAAAGTGCATTTACCAATGCATGCATGAACACTAGTTACTCTAACCCCCTCTCTTCTTTAATTCTTTGCCACATAAGCATGTTTGCTATTCCTGTGTGCATGATACCAACTAAGATACCACCATTATGTCCAGCCTTAATCATCACAAGCAATAATTTAGTGCACCTTCAAATATGAACATGTTTGGGGTGTGTATGTTTTTAATGACTTGAGACTATACCTAGCCCGGCATGCAAGATGAGACTTATTATGCACCGTTCCCCATACCTGCAGGAAGCCCGTTCGTCTCAAATCTTTTCCTCTCCATGTGTGGAAACAATATGCCTGCCAGACTCTCCTTCTCCCTCCGGCGATCCCACCACTCCACCCAATGGTGGAAAAAATCTGCATGCATGACTCTCCTCCCCCCGCGCTCATCCAATCCGTTGTGACCAGCAATATTTCCACCCCTTCCCTCCCCCGTAATTTACTCCAACAAATATGCCCACGTAGCTATTACACGCAACATATCTTCCGGGACGCTGCTTTAGTTACTTAACTGCAGGTGCATTGGGTCACTAACATATGGGCCCAACAGGGGTCGGGCCCACATGTCAGTGACACAACTGGACCTGCAGTTAAGTTAGTGCAGCTCAGTCCATATCTTACGTAGGTGTGCCATTGCTCGCTGTAAATACTGCGCCTCCCACGACATCGCTATCTCCTCCCCCTCATGTTCATGTTCATCGCTATCTCCTTCCCTCCCTCTCACGTCGACCACCATGGCATCACCCCTCCCAAGCCCTAAGCGCCCCTCACTGCACCGCGCGGACGGCCACGCGTCGCCATTCCGTTCCTCGCTGCCACTAGTCGAGGAGGACGCATCGGTGTTCCGCTCCTTGCCGCGACGCGTCGAGGTGGACACGTCGCTGTTCTGTTCCTCGCTGCCACTAGTCGAGGAGGACGCGTTGGTGTTCTGCTCCTCACTGCGATGCGTTGAGGTGGACTCGTCGACGTTCCCAATCTCGCCAGCACGCGCGTTGGAGGACGCGTCGGCTCCCCGCTATGAGGAGAACGCCGTGCCGCTCGCTGAGCCCCCTAGCCTTGAGGAGCTTTGGAAAGAAATGGATGTCGCCTTGTGGGAGGCTTTGCCTCCAGTAGAGCGCGGCAAAATAGAGGCGGAGAAGAAGGCCGAGAAAGAGAAGTGCACCGCGAAACAAGCTGCCTGGCAGGCCTATGTCGCGTCCGAGAGAGTCAGGAAATTGGCTCTTTGGCAGAAGGCTCGTGCGAGGGCCGTGAGGGTGGCGGAGGACGCCCGTGCCGAAGCGCTGAGTGCAGTCGGGCCCAAGTGCCTCATCTACGCTTGGCGGTACGTCGACCTGGTGCACGCTTCCAGCGAGGAGGAGTACCTGTTGGCGCCGGATCACCACACCGGTGAGATCGCGCTCGCCCTCCGGCAAGCCGCCAATCAGCACCTCGCGAGTTGCGAGGCTGAGGAAGAGGCGTTGTGTCGGCATGCTGGGAAACGGCCGTGCACCAGGGCACTCGTGGCGCGCCGCAAGCGTTCCTGCGAGCGCAGTGGCTTTTAGTAGGAGTATATTTTTTGTTTCGTAAGGCGATTTCGTTGGTTTTGGGACACAAATGATAAATCCCGAACGTTCAAGAATTATTAGCATCCTTAATTAAGTATGTAAAAGGGAAAGTTTGGAAACCTTGTGTATTCGTACGCATTTTGTAAGTACGTGAATATAGCACAAACTTTACTATATACTATCGCACTACACATGTCTCTCTATATATGCTTGTAGACTGTGCTACTCCCTCCGTCCAGGTCAATAAGTAATCTTTGGTTGTGCACCGTGACCAATAAGGAGGGAAGATTTATACACCTAGATGGAGGGAGTACTACTATTATTTATGTATGTGCAAATTCACATTTTAACATTACGATGCAGTTTTTGTAAAAGTAAAAAACAACACTAGTCAAGCTTGTGAAACGATTCAATGCAAAACAAATGCAAACATGCTCGTTTTTTTAGCTTCCATCTCTGTGGTTATTTCTATGTCGTACTTTGTACGGAGTATCTCACTGGTCGGAAAGGCATGCAAATTCCCAAACCGCTTCCTACACCCTGTATCGAATTTTTTGCCTAACAAGTTGTGTCGTGCAATTGGAATTCCAACTTGAGTACTACTACTAGTAGGAGTACCAGGGGCCAGTTCTTTTAGGCTTCTAGATTAGTAATCCCATAACTACTACCTCTGTCCTGGTTTATTGGTCCCCATTGTAATCTATGTCAAATTTTTATCATAAATTTAACTAATGAAATGTTATCTTTGGTCAAAATTTAGCACAAATTACAATGGTGAGGAATAAACCAGAACGGAGGTACTACAAGTAGTAGTTTAGAAGCCCAAATAAACGAGTGAGGCGCCTTAATGTTACTCTCCACTGTGACTAGTCTTATGGGAAAAGCTAGGTAAGCCACCAAAAGAACTGGCCCTAGGAGTAGTAGCTAGGGATACTAGGAGTAGTAGCTAGGGATCGAGTGTGCGAGATGAACCGGAGAAAGTAAATGCAGAGAGATGAAATGCCAAAAAGACGGAGGGATGTGATGGTTGCTTGTCCGTTTATTTTACCAGGCCACTTATTACTGGGAGTGGTTGGGTTTTGTGATATGACGGCTTTACTGCCGCGCCACGAGCCGGGTGAGACTCCCGTGCAGCGCCGCCCTCTACACTAGTACTCGGTCGTGGTTTACTACATTGGTCGTGGTTTATCCCCCATTGAATTTGACTGAAGATTTAACTGACAAAATGTTAGTGCATGTCAACAAAAACAATATCGTTGGATTCATATTTGAACATAGTTTTCAATGATATAATTTTAGGTGACATGCATCATCATTTATCGTACTATATATAATGTTAGTTCAATTTGTGGTCGTACTAATCTATAGTAAGGTGCCCATGCGTTGCACGAAAGATTGAAATGCATTGATCGGGGAGTTGTTTATTTTGAGTAAGGATGTGGGGGTCATCTCATGTGTAATGGGTATCGAATGGTTTCTTCGGATATTATTTCATTTCTAGAGCTCACAAACATCCGGGTGAAATAGATAAAAAGTATCTTTTGCAAACAAAAGTATTCAACTATTCAACCTGCATCCAAAACTTGTGAAGAAATACCTCTTATTGTGCTTTGCAAGAAATGATCATCAAGAATTAGTTTTTGAGTATCCGTTGTTATACATGTTGGCTACAGATGACATGGCACTTTCCTATAGTCAACAGTTGGCTATACTATTTAAGAATTAACCATGCCCTTATACACCTAGACGGAGGGATTAAATCAGGATGACTTGGAAGGGGGTAGAGGATATGTAAGAAATGGTTCATCATAAGTCTTTCACCAGTACTGTAGTAAAAATTCATACATGGAAGATTCTAGACTAAACCATAAATGGATACACTTTTATTCATGCGCGATACTCCAATAGAACAAGATCATGCATGGAAGTCTCCACATGCTTAGACATTGGATTACATTGAGCGAAGAGTAATGATCAACATTTAACTTGATAATGCAGATGTCCAGGTGAATCTCCTTGGAGTCCCCGTGCACATTGTTGGGGGTCAAATAATACCGTGCGTCTTCCATGTCCACATCGGCGGGAAGGTCCCAGCTCGGCAGAATCCAAGTCATCTTGACGTAGCCAGTGTCGTCGCCCACATACCTCCGAGGGGTATTAATAGTGAGCACCCACCCGTACATTAGCCTCATGTGAGTGTCAGCGTCAGCGGTGTCGCCCCTGACGCACACTACAAAGACGGGGCGGTGGCCTATGCGGGCCTCGCCGATGCCCACAATCAAGAGGAAGACGCTGCCGTCCTCCTACGAGACTAGCAGACAACGGTGATCCTCCAGTGACATCCGACACAGTGAATGGGTAGCACGTCTTGTACTTGATCTTCTTCACCAAGGGCTAGTAGTGATCGATGCACGCCTGCGTCAGGTGATGCACGATATCCGCTGGCGAGCCCCAAAACGGCACCGGGCACTCATAGCAGTAGACGAAGGGCTCCTTGGAGGCATCGACCAGGCCATCCATGAAACGGGAGTGGCTGTAGGGGACGTTCCGCTAGTTGAATATATGACCAAGTTACTACGAGATTTAGTCCAAATAAGCTCAAAATAAATCATGACGGCTATAACAGAGATTAAACTAATCATGCGGACTAGCATAGTAGATGAACAGATCGAATCTAGGACACAGACTAGAAACATGAATTCTACCACGATTTTGAATAGGAAGGATAGAAACACATATGGTGCAACGGGAGCAGCACCATTGGCGTTGATGTTGTCGCCCATGTCGTTGAGGAAGAGGTTGCCGAGGTAGGGAAAGAAGTCGTCGTAGGTGAAGTCATCGCTGCTAGCAGTCGCGAGAGTGCGCTCCCCAAATTTCAACAGTGCCCGCTGAATGGAGCGCGGGAGGGAGTGGCTGTAGGGGACGTTGCGGCCGCCGAATGGAGCATAGGAGTAGCCCACGAAGCAGTAGATGGTGCTCCTCCCTAGTCTCTATTCTTATGTCTATCTCTACTACTCTTCTTTGTTTTTATAACATACTAGTTGTAGTTGTCAAATTGAATAGTATTGCGCCATCCACTGCACGCCCGGCTGAACATGCCTCCTCGCCTCCATCAAAACCCTTCGTTAAACCCGCATGCAAACCAAGAAACCTACTCCGGCCCGCGGGAGGAAATTTGTCGGTTGCCATTGGAGAATAATAGAGTCACGTCCAATCCATTTGAGTTAATTGCGTGTATGATTCTCCCTCTATAAAAAGTTAATTGCATCCTTAATCTTGTAAGTACTCTGTGGGTTCCACTCTCAGTACAGTGTACATGACTTGCAGGCTGGCTACAGATTCATACAGAAAGTTAAAAAGAAACAAATCCATCCTTAATCCTGTATTCTAAGTACTCTGTGGGTTCCCTGCCAGTACAATAGCAAAAGAAGTATAGTATATATTAAAAAAATATAAAAAGCTAAAGTTTAGGACATAATTCAAACTCAGGTCATCGCGCTGCGAGCATCCGGCCCGGACCAGTACACTAGGTGTTGTTGCGGAGAATGCAAGAGATAAACCTTTATAACAATGAGCCCGTCTGTTGCAACGGATCCAAAGTAGAATAATACATATTCACAAATTTGAAAGAAAACAGTTTACTTTCGATATACATATCACTAAAAATATCTTATGTTTCACTCCAAACAGTTTACTTTTGATATAACAATGATTGGACCAATACGGTGATCACTCAAGCAAGTTGTCTGACTTCAATATGACCCTACGCTGCTGGTATGTGTCTTCTAAGTCAAGCGGCATGCTGTAGTCATCATCACCTGTACACTTCCCGCATCACATATTCGCTTCTCCATCTTTCTCCGCTCTTCCATCCCCGCTAAGGCGCCCCCCCCTTGTCCAATCTTCCATCCCCGCTAAGGCGCCTCCCCCTCGTTCGAAACCCAAGCACTAACAATGGCAAAACTGAGCAGCGTCCGCCAAAAGAGTGGCTGGAATTCGCTCCACACAGAGGTAATCAAGCTCATTCTTTCACGTGTGGACAGTCTCAGTACCATGCCGCTCGCCGTGTGCTCGTTGTGGCTGTACCGTTTACTCAAAGCCCTCAGGCCGGAGCTTTTTAAGCCAGCTCCTTGCTTGCTGATGCCGCCTGATCTTCAGAAACGGCGTGTCACACAGCATAACAATCATAGGGTGGCAAGCATCAACACCCTTGACTGCAATCCGATCCCTGTCACCCTCAACTACATTAACGGTATGTACTGGGTCGGCATGAACACGTCTTGGATGGTGCTCATCGACGGTCGCGGCAGCTGGATGCTCGTGGAGGTCTACACCCGGCGATTGATCCCCCTTCCTTCGATTAACACTGCACTACTTCGGCACGGCGACCCAGAATACTCAGAATATTACAATAGTCAACATGATACCAAGTTTGATTTGCTCAAGGTTGTAATCTGCCAAGTGCCAACAAGATCTGCGAATTATAAAAGACTTCATGCTAATTGCGTTCTTCAACCGCGGTCTCGCCTATCTGACAGGTCACTGCGATAAGTGGATAAATCTACACGTCCACCGTAGGATCATACATCCTCCATGGTTCTCTGATGACATTGAACACAAGGGCTTCATTTACGCTGTCAACTCCTTCTATGGCTGGACGTATTGCTGGCCTACTCCAGTCATCACTACAAATGGCTGTTACAGCAGTATGTTACTTTCCTATGATATCATGATGGCTTGCTTATATTACTCTCAACATTTACTGAAAAAAATTCATGTTCATAACATGTTGTTTTTAAGATTGACTACATCAAGAGCCCTTTTTATTTGACTCCAACTTTTTTTGAGGGTTATTTGACTCCAACTTGATATGATGTTGTAGGCCGCCTGGTGTCCCTACCCTTCCAAATCCCAGAACCTTTCAAAGAAAAGCGGCATGGCAGTTGTAGGTGGTTCCTGGCTCGATCAGACGACGGCGAGCGATTGATGGTCGTTCGCACGTACCAGACGTGTTGTTTCGCGGAATACAATCACAGTCACTGCAAGGTCTTTGAGTAGGATCCCAGCTTCTCCAGGCCTTCAGGAATTTTTGACTGGAGGTTGGTAAGTAGCCTTGGGACATGCTCTCTGTTTGTCGGACTGAATTATCCTATTAACCAGGAGATAACCGACGGCAAGGATCATGATGGTCGCGCGGTTTTGTTCATCAGGGAAACCTGTGTGTACACAGTGTACCATGCGTCTCTACATGCACCATACCCTGATATGTGCCGCCATGCTCTACAGGCCAAAGTAGGAGAGAGGGTCGCAAGTATCAGACTTCGACCTGCTGGCTGGAGTTTCCTCCGTCAGGCACCCATCTAGTTCAAGCCATCAGCCAATCTCCAGAGCTTAATGAATAGTAATGTCTAACTGAGCCAATTAGTAAGATGCGTACACTTGGTATAGTAGGATCTTTATTTAGTTTGATGCATACACTTGTTCTTTTTTGGTAGACCTTTTGTAATGATGGCTGATGTTTGGTTTGGAAGAGAGAGCTATGTCTTCACTCTTTTGGCCTGCTTACTGCTTCTGTTGCACCCCCAGCCCTGGTTGTTGCTGCTGCTGTTTTCAATGTACAATTAGTAGTATATTTCGTCTGTTGATTGAATAAATGTTTTGTTAGAATGAGAAACACAATGTTTTGGAAGTCGTTGCACGGTTCGATCCTTTAGTGCCCCGTACCGTACGTAGCGCATACTATTTTTCATACGGAACACATTTTCCACTTGTTGATAACATGCAGCCCACTGATGAAGGCCCAATAGAGAAGCCGGCCCAGGTACATGCTCATGGCCCCTAAACATAAATAGGTAAACAAATAAATAAAGCTAAATGCTCATGCACCAGTTCTTTAAATTCACGATTTAACAGGAGGATATTATTTCCTATGTTAGTGTCGTTACATTCAGTCGATATTATTCTTCGGCAAAGATAGCGACCAGTCTTCTTTCTCCCAGCATTTTCTTCCTTCAACCAGCGGACCCATGCAAATCGTAGTCAATGTCGTAAATAGATCCGGTCCATTTTTATTTTTCAATAAGAATGTCCAACCCAACCCAGCACATTGGCGACAACACTTTATCCTCCGCCTTGGTGCACTCGCCGCGCCGCCACCGTCCGGCCCTGTCAACATAGTTTTTTTTTGAAACGGTCCCTGTCAACATAGTGAATCGGGAGAGAACTGTAGTTGTGAGTATGACAATACGAACCCACCAGGTCCACTCCCGAACACAAGCAAGCGCCTCTTTTACTACTCAGATGAACCCCTCGTTTTTTAATCTAGTTCACCCTGCTGATATCTGGGACCCACATCATTTTCAACGTATAGTCAATTAACGACAGAATTACACAACTCTTTTTAGTAGTAATTCGGAGGAGGTGGCTATAAACTGGGTTGTGCGGTCTCTGTGGCCCGTCTAACAACATGACCAGCCCAGTAGTTTTTTCATTGGGAAAATAGGTAGCCCAGTATTTCTTTTTGAAGAATACCCAAGCTAGGCATATTTGTTTTCTCCGACTTACTGGGCTGCAAATCTTTCAAGACGAGGAGGGATGCATTCCGGCCTGGCCAAAGAGTATGGTCAGTGTCTGTTAAAAGTAATATAAAAAAGGGTTGAAAATTCCAAAAAAATTATAGCAAATGGGATATTAGTTTCTCTTTTTGTTTTTGTTCTTCACTGATATCTAATACTCCCTTCGTCCCAAAATTCTTGTCTTAGATTAGTCTAGATACCGATGTATCTAATACCAAAATGTGACTTGATACATCCGTATTTAGGCAAATCTAAGACAAAAATTTTGGGACGGAGGGAGTATTTCATTGGATTTAACATGACATAGTACTAATTTATTTTTAAATTTGTTTTGGTATGGCTACTAATTTTTGGATTAAGAATATTTTTCCCCAGCAAAAATTTGTGAATTCTCAAAATTTCCCACATATTTAACCCTAGTACTGACCAGAAAATGGGCAGCAATTCTAAAAATGGAAAATGGGCTGCAATAAATTCCATATGAATTAGAAAATGAGTAAAATTATAAAAATAATAGCAAATGGGCTGTACACGCCATAGATTTCGAGGCTGACTTGTTTATGCAAGGCTTTGTCAGTCAACACACATTCTAGCAGCAGTGAATGTTGGATGTCCATCCAATGGCCGACGTGCTTCTTCAATCTCTGATCTTCCTGCTCCAGCCGCCTAAACTAGCGCCGGTGGGACTGCCTGCTCCCTCCTCTTGTGGCCCGCTATGATGCCGCGCAGGCTTCCCCGTCCCACTCTACTCCCTCCGCTGGGCTGGCCGCAGGCAATCAACTGCCTCCTTATTACGTGAAAAAAATGATTCCTCCCACTGACATCTGGGGCGCACTGGTTGGCAGGCTGACCTATGGGCCTACTAAGTTGATACGTACGCAGGGCTTGTCACTTAGTCAACAAACGATTCTAGCAGCAGTAACCGTTGGATTTGAATCGAATGGTCCTGCTGCTTCTTCAATCGCTGCTCTTCTTGCACCAGCCGCCCAAACCAGCATCAGCGAGACCGCCTGCTCCTGTCTCCAATGGCCGGCTGTGCTGCTGTTGAGGCCTCACCGCCCCCTAATACTCCCACCGCTAGCTAGGCCCTGCGGCGACGGCAGCCTCACACCGCAGCCGAACCAGTGAACCCTCGTACTCCTCTCCGCGTGGGCATCCACTTCCGTGTCTTCCCCGGCTCCACGTCGGCCCTTTCCTAGGCCTCGCCGTCGTCCACCGCCTTGGTGTTCTCGTCGCGGCATGGTCAATGTGGTCAACGACCGACTTCCATCGGAACAATACTGTACGTGGAGAGGCTGACAGCTGGGTCCATGGCCGCAACTGGGTCCACGGCCACAACCCGGTTTTTTGTGATTTGCCAAGTAAGTCGCTTTGTCAGGCCTGTTGGGCTGCAAATCTTTCAAGACAAGGAGTGCTTCATTCCGCTGCCCGAGAAAATGTCCTATCAGTAATGAGAAATGGGCTGTACATTTTTAAAACACATCAAACCGACAATTAGTTTCAAATTTCTTTTTTCATTTCGAGATTTTAAATTGCATTGATTTTTATGCGTGGACATTTTTTGGATTTTATATTGATATATATTTATTTTTAAAAACAGTTTGAACGTGACTCAAAATTTCGGGATTAAAAACAATTCAGACCGCACTGAAATATGCAAAATTTCGTATAATTTTTTAACCGTGGCCATAATATGGGCTGTGATGCTAACAAAAAGAATACGGGCCCCCAAAAAAACCTTAAGAATTAGCAAATGGGCTGTAAATTATTAGAAATAATGGCAGATGGGCTGTATGCTGTTTTCCACAGATTTGAGGCTTTCCTAAAAAAAGGTTGATGCACAAGCAATGACTGTTGGATGTCCATCGAACGGCCGTCGTGCTTCTTCAATCTCTGCTCTTCCTGCTCCAGCCGCTCAAACAAGCGCCGGCGGGACTGCCTGCTCCCTCCTCCCCGTGGCCGGCTGTGCTGCCGCGTAGGCCTCACCGACCCACCATACTCCCATCGCTGGCCTAGCATCCCTCTACTCACCCACACCTGCTGTTATTCTCCGACGATGGCAGACGAACTAGTAAACCCTCGTACAGTCGTACTCCCCTCCGCGTGGGAAACAACTGTCGTGTCTTCCCTGGCTCCGTGTCGTTCCCTTCTTAGGCGTCACCGTCGTCCACCGCCCTGGTGCTCTCGGTGCAGCCTGGTCAACGTGGTCAACGACCGACATGCATCTGAAGTGGACTGTGTGTGGAGAGGCTGACAGCTGGGTCACGCAAAAAATGATTCCTCCACCTAACATCTTGGACCCACCGAAAGGGCCTCTGTATTTTGCGAAAAAAACATTACCGCCACTGACAGCTCGGACCCACCAGCTATATCTTCGCAAGCAAGGAAGTGCCTCCTTCTTACGCACAAAAAAAATGAATACTCCCCCTGCTAGCTGGGACCTAGTATAGTGGGAGGCTGACTTGTGGGCCTACTAAGTTGACGGGGCTGGAGGGCTTTGTCAACTTAGTCAATATGCATGATTCTAGCTCCATTGAACATACAATGTCCATCCAACGACCGTAGTGCTTCTTCAACCTCTGGTCTTCTTGCTCCAGCCGCCCAAACCAGCACCGGTCGTGCCTCATGCTCCTGCCTCCCGTGGCTGGCTGCGATGCCGCGGAGGCCTCACCGCCCCCTACTACTCCCACTGCTGGCTAGGCCATCCCTCTACTCACCCACACTCCCTGCTATTCTGCGGCTACGACAACCTCACACCGCAGCCGAATCCAGTGAACCCTCGTACTCCTCTCCGTGCGGGCTTCACTACCGTGTCTTCCCCGGCTCCGCGTCGTCCCCTTCCTAGGCCTCTCCTTCGTCCACCACCCTGGTGCTCTCAGCGTGGCGTGGTCAATGTGGCCAAGGAACGACTTTCATCAAAAGAGTACTGTATGTGGAGAGGCTGACATCTGGGTCCACGGCCGCAGCAAGGAAGTGCCTCCTTATTACGCGCAAAATAATTATTACTCCACCTAACAGCGGGGACTCACCGGACGGGCCACCGTATTTCATGAAAAAACATTTCCCCCTGATTGCTGGGACCCACCAGCTACATCTTCGCACACAAGGAAGTGCGTCCGGGCAAAAAAAAACGATTCGCCCCCCTGACTGCTGGGATCCACCAGCTACATCTTCGCACGCAAGGAAGTGCCTGACCGTTGGGACCCACCTGGTCGAAGCGTACATAGCGTTATCATTCTGGTCGCGAACATGTACATACATACTGGTCGATGTAGAGGCGTGCACGTGTCGTAGTAGAGGCGCGCACTTAGCATGTACATGTACGTACAGCGGCCAGGGTGCAAGAAAGTAAATATGGCCACATATGTGCATGCGGGCGGGGTCTCGAACGCCTACTCGCACGTACGTACGGCCATGGCTCGTGTACATGGCTGGGTCAGAACGGAGAAACAGCGTCGTTGTCGTGTTCATGGGGAGCCAACCGGCTGGGTTGGAACGGAACGCGTCGTCGTGTTCATCGAGAGGGCTTGGACGGAACAACCATGGAAACGAGGCCTAGCGTACCGCAGAACGGAGGAAACAGACCTCATACGGTCAAAACGGGGCTCCTGTTGATCGGGTGGGGTGTGGCGTACCGCAAAATGGAGGAAACAGACCTGATACAGTCGAAACAGGGGTCCTGTTGATCGGAAGGGGTGTGGCGTACCGCAAAACGGAGGAAACGGACTTGTGTTGGAGCGCTACGGTCGAAACGGGGGTCCTGTTCATCAGGAGGGGTGTGGCGTACCGCAAAACGGGACTCCACGAGATACTGTTCATCTCCACCGTCGACCCCCTCCAGCCTCCACGGGCTATTGTTCATCCACCGTCGACCTCCTCTATCCTCCACCTATGACTGTTCATCCACGGGCTCATGTTCATCCAGCCTCCACCGCGTGCTACTCCACCGGCTACTATTCAACCAGCCCTCTCCACAGGCTCCTGTTCAACCACCCCTCCATGGGCTACTGTTCATCCAGCCCTCCACCATCTACTGTCTACTGTTCATCCTTCCCTCGACGGGGTGGTCCTATTCATCCAGCCCTCCACGGGGTCCTGTTCATCTAGCCCCAACCGGCTCGATCGATTGGGGTCCTATTCATCCAGAGGTAACACCACGGGGTCCTGTTCATCCACCCCCACCAGGAACTGTTCATCCACACCCCCCAGCAATGCTCACTGTTCATCCAGAGGCAACACCACGGGGTCCTGTTCATCCACCCCCACCGGGAACTGTTCATCCAAAACCCCCCAGCAACACTCACTGTTCATCCAGAGGCAGCATCGATGATATGTCTCCATCGTATCTACTTTTCCAAACACTTTTGCCCTTGTTTTGGACTCTAACTTGCATAATTTGATTGGAACTGACCCGGATTGACGTTGTTTTCATCAGAATTACCATGGTGTTATTTATGTGCAGAAACAAACATTCTCGGAATGACCTGAAACTTCACGGAGCAACTTTTTCGAAAATATAAAAAATACCTGCAAAAGATGAAGGGCAGGGGGCCCACCTCCTGTCCACGAGGGTGGGGGGCGCGCCCCATACCTCGTGGGCCCCCTGGTACCTCTCTGACTCCAACTCCAACTCTATATATTGTGTTTTGGGGAGAAAAAAATCAGAGAGAAAAAATCAATGCGTTTTACGATATGGAGCCACCGCCAAGCCCGAAAACCTCTCGGGAGGCTTGATCTGGAGTCCGTTCGGGGCTCCGGAGAGGGGAATCCGTCGCCATCGTCATCATCAACTATCCTCCATCACCAATTTCATGATGCTCACCACCGTGCGTGAGTAATTCCATCGTAGGCTTGCTGGACGGTGATGGGTTGGATGGGATCTATCATGTAATTGAGTTAGTTTTGTTAGGGTTTGATCCCTAGTATCCACTATGTTTTGAGATTGATGTTGCTATGACTTTGCTATGCCTAATGCTTGTCACTAGGGCCCGAGTGCCATGATTTCAGATCTAAACCAATTATATTTTCATCAATATATGAGTGTTCTTGATCCTATCTTGCAAGTCTATAGTCACCTATTATGTGTTATGATCCGTTAACCCCGAAGTGACAATAATCGAGATACTTACCAGTGATGACCGTAGTTTGAGGAGTTCATGTATTCACTATGTGTTAATGCTTTGTTCCGGTTCTCTATTAAAAGGAGGCCTTAATATCCCTTAGTTTCCGTAAGGACCCCACTGCCACGGGAGGGTAGGACAAAAGATGTCATGCAAGTTCTTTTCCATAAGCACGTATGACTATGTTCGAAATACATGCCTACATTATATCAATGAACTGGATCTAGTTCTGTATCGCCCTAGGTTATGACTGTTACATGATGAACCACATCCGGCATAATTCTCCATCACTGATCCATTGCCTACAAGCTTTCCATATATTGTTCTTAGCTTATTTACTTTCCCGTTGCTATTGCTATCATCACTACAAAAACCGAAAACATTACTTCTACTACTGTTACCTTTTGTTACCGTTACCACTACTATCATATTACTTTGCTACTAAATACTTTGCTATAGATACTAAGTTTCCAGGTGTGGTTGAATTGACAACTCAGCTACTAATACTTGAGAGTATTCTTTGGCTCCCCCTGTGTCGAATCAATAAATTTGGGTTGAATACTTTACCCTCGAAAACTGTTGCGATCCCCTATACTTGTGGGTTATCAAGACTATTTTCTGGAGCCATTGCCGGGGAGCATAGCTCTATTCTTTGAGTCACTTGGGATATATATCTGCTTATCATTATGAAGAACTTGAGAGATCCAAAAACCAAGATCTATCCCTCAACTACGAGGGGAGGTAAGAAACTGCCATCTAGCTCTGCACTTGATTCACCTTCTGTTTTGAGTAAGCTTGCGACACCTACACCTGCTTCTGCTATTCGTTCTGATATGTCGCATGTTATTGATGATGCCACTTCTGCTATGCATGATACTTATGATGAAACTACTACTATGCTTGATACTACTGTGCCACTTGGTGATTTTCTTGATGAACAACTTGCTAGGGCTAGAGAGATTGAAAATATTGAATCTTATAATACTGATGGAAGTGATGATGAAGAATCACTTGTTATTCCTAAGGGTTATGTTTTTGATCAAGAAGCTTCTTTAGCTATTTTAGCTTGCAAAGATAGATATGAACTCAAAAGGTTATTAGCTAAATGGAATATGCAATCTCCAAATGCTAGAATGAAACCTGACCCTGCTTTTGCTACTTCACCTATCTGTGTTACTGATAAGGATTATGAATTCTCTGTTGATCCGATATAATTACTTTGGTTGAAGTTGATCCTTTTCATGGCTATGAATCTGAAACTATTGTGGCACATCTTACTAAATTAAATGATATATCCACCCTGTTCACTACTGATGAGAGAACTCGTTACTTTTATATCCTTAGAATATTTCCATTCTCATTAAAGGGTGATGCTAAGATATGGTTTAATTCTCTTGATCCTGGTTGTGTGCATAGTCCCCAGGATATTATTTATTACTTCTCTACTAAATATTTCCCTGCTCATAAGAAACAAGCTACTTTAAGGGATATATATATAATTTTGTGCAAATTAAAGAAGAGAGTCTCCCACGATCTTGGGGGAGGATTCTTTAGTTACTTAGTGCTTTGCCTGATCATCCTCTTAAGAAAAATGAAATACTTGATATATTTTATAATGGACTAACTGATGCTTCCAGAGATTACCTGGATAGTTGTGCTGGTTCTGTTTTCAGGGAAAGAATGCCGGATGAAGCTGAAATTCTATTGAATAATATGTTGAAAAATGAAAATAATTGGACACATCCGGAGCCAATTCCTGAGCCTATTCCTAAACCAACTACGAAGAAGAGGGGTATTCTATTTCTCAGTCCTGAAGATATGCAAGAGGAAAATAAATCTATGAAAGAAAAAGGGATTAAAGCTGAAGATGTTAAGAATTTACCTCCTATTGAAGAAATACACGTTCTTAATTTTCCGCCTGTTGAAGAAACATATGATCTAAAACCTTTACCTATTGAAGAAACTCATGGTCCTGATTACCCGACACAGGTAGTAAAGGTAAATTCTCTCTATAGATATGATAAAGCTGAAATGCCATTTACTAAATTTGCTAGCCCATGCTTAGATGAGTTTGATAAATTTATTGCTAAGCAAGAAGATTTTAATGCTTATTTTGGTAGACAATTGATATAAAATTCAAATATGCTTGAACACTTGGGTGATTATATGGCTAATGTTAAAGGTGAACTTAAACTTATTAGTAAACATGCTTCTATGGTTACCACTCAAGTAGAACAAGTACTTAAAGCTCAAAATGATTTGCTCAATGAATTGAATAGTAATAATAATGATAATGTTGTTAGAGTTATGACTAGAGGTGGTAGAATGACTCGGGAACCTTTGTATCCTAAAGGCCATCCTAAGAGAATTGAGCAAGATTCTTAGAGAAATAATATAGATGCACCTAGCCCTTCTAAAAGGAAGAAAAAGAAAAATGATAGGAATTTGCATGCTTCTAGTGATCCTATTGTTGAAACACCTGAGAATCCAAATGATATTTCTATTTCTGATGCTGAAACACAATCTGATAATGAACCTGAAACTAGTGATAATGTTAATAATAATGTTCATGATGATGCTCAACCTAGTAATGATAATGATATAGAAATTGAACCTGCTGTTGATCTTGATAACCCACAATCAAAGAATCAACGTTATTAGTAGGAAGACTTTGTTGCTAGGAAACATGGTAAAGAAAGAGAGCCTTGGGTTCAGAAACCCATGCCTTTTCCTACCAAACCATCCAAGAAAAAGGATGATGAGATTAGACCTATCTTTTTGCGTATGCGATTAACTGATATGCTCAAAACCAATCCTTATGCTAAGTACATGAAATATATTATTACAAATGAAAGAAAGATACCGGAAGCTGAAATTTCCACCATGCTTGCTAATTATACTTTTAAGGGTGGAATACCAAAGAAACTTGGAGATCCAGGAGTACCCACTATACCATGCTCCATTAAAAGAAACTATGTTAAAACTGCTTTATGTGATCTTGGAGCCGGTGTTAGTGTTATGCCTCTCTCTTTGTAACGTAGACTTGATTTGAATAAGTTGACACCTACTGAAATATCTATGCAAATGGCTGATAAATCAACTGCTATACCTGTCGGTATTTGTGAGGATGTGCCTGTTGTAGTTGCAAACGTTACTATTTTAACAGACTTTGTTATTCTTGATATTCCCGAGTACGATAGTATGTCTATTATTCTTGGAAGACCCTTTTTGAATACTGCAGGTGCTGTTATTGATTGCACTAAAGGCAATGTCACTTTTCATGTTAATGGTAATGAGCACACGGTACACTTTCCGAGGAAACAACCTCAAGTTCATAGTATCAACTCTATTGGAAAAATTCCATCGATTATATTTGGAGCTTTTGAATTTCCTCTTCCTACTATCAAGAAGAAATATGATATTCTTATTATTGGGGATGTGCATATCCCCGTTGAGGTAACATAGTGTTATTCGAAATTTCTCCGGTTCCATGTTATACGGAATGAGTTCGTTAACAAGACTTGATCAACCTTGTTAGTGGATTCCTCTTGATGATCATGAGATGGATGAAATTAGAAAGCACAGCCTTCTGTACCCCACTTTTACTTTCTATTATTTATATTAAATAAAATAAAAATAAATATTTTTCTGTCTATTATCTAATTATCCGTGCAATATAAAAATACCCTAAAAATAAAAGTTCTCCAAATGCCCTGAAATTTAAATATGATTTTTTCTAGAATATTTGAGAATGTTTGGCACTGAGAACACAGCAGGGGGGTCAGCCACCTGCCCACGAGGGTGGAGGGTGCGCCCTACCCCCTGGGCGTGCCCCCTGCCTCGTGGGCTCACGGTGGCCCTCCTCCACTTATCCTTTCACCCATACACTCCTTCTTCCTCCCCCAAACACGAATAACCAGCTCAAACCCGAGTCCAAGCTCGTTTTGCTGCCATTTTTGATCTCCTTGCTCAAAGCACCTCTCACAAAACTGCTTGGGGAGATTGTTCCTTGGTATGTGACTACTCCATTGGTCCAATTAGTTTTTGTTCTAGTGCTTTATTCATTGCAAATTTTTGCTGCTTAGGTGACCCTGTTCTTGAGCTTGCATGTCAAATTTATATGGTCAAAAGTAGTTTTGATGCATGATATAGGCTCTAGGCACTTGTAGGAGTAGTTGCTATCAATATTATTGAGTTTGGTTTACTTTTATTTTGAAGTTACTAAAAATTTCAGAATTTTTCATAAAATGATAAAGAGACTTTTGAGGGGCTCATCGAGCCGAAGCTCGAAGGAAAAGGCACCGAAACCTGAGTATAATCTGCCTCGCACCACGGAGGTTCGGTCGTGTGAATGGCCTTCCAATGATTTCTTGGGAGCCTCACCGCTTTCCTCCACGACCAACGCGATCAGTATCTCTTACTCACAAATATCTTTGTGCAAAACTTTCATTTCCATTCTAGGAACTCACCACCTACGATGGGGTTTCATTTATATGATGAGCATAAGGAGATGTCACTTATGATTTTTGTCGGGTTTGTTTAGTCCCTTTCGAGGGCAAGATAGAGGAAGCACATCACGAGGATGTGGATGGGTTTATTGATACTATCACTGTAGGGGAAACAAAGGAAGGTTTCCAATGCACAAATCACTAGCATACATTTTCCTGTTTTACGCTATTTTGCATTATTTGCTAGTCGTTGTTTAATTGGTCGCGGAAACTATGGAAACCTTAGTGTCCCTGATATTATTATTTTGCTCCACGATTTATACGGTGATAACTCTATTAGTATGGGTGGCATTATTGCTAAACGGTTAAGTCTGAACCGTACAAAGGGCCCCATCTTTGGAGGCATCTATGCTTCACGCCTAGCTGCACATTTTAATACCTATTAGGCATTATGAGAAGGAAGAAAAAGTGCTGCCTTGTGTTTATTTAGACTATAAAAGTATGGTGGCACATGATTTTATTATTAAGAATAGGGAAGGAGAGCTTACATACAAATTGTTCTTTGATAAACATCATCCTGAGAGTATTACCCTGCCTGCTCCTTCTTTGTTTGATTTATCTACAGGCCAGAACCTTGTTCCGTTAGAGGCTATTCACGCCTACCGGAACCCTGCACCAGCCATTGTTGGAGTAATGGGCCACGGGTAGGCTAACCCGAGTCCCAGAACCTTTCAAGACATCGGGGCAGGCTGCGCCCCTCAAGACCCCAGGACAAAGAGCCGCCTTCCGAGGAGTCGGCGGCGAGGCCGCCGACTAGCCACTCGCGGCCGAGTCCCAGGGACGACTTCAGGACAAACGACTCCTGACTGACAACTTCCCAAGAAGCCAGCCTTGGGGAGTCGGCCCGCGACTCCAGCAAAACCCCACATCCTCAACAAGAGGGATAGGACAGGGGAGTGGCTGTAGTGAAGATTGCTCCCACCCCTTTCCAAAGGCAAGCATGTTCATAGTACGCCGTACCCGTGGAGATCTCCGTGCGGCGTGGCACTATTGCCATGCTGGCCCTGACATCAGCACCGGTGGACCGAACCCTGTGCCCACGACGGCTTTTTTGTACGACCTTTGGGCGGCGGGTCCCACCGGCCAGCGGGATCCCAGAAGACGGCCAGTGCACCACAAGTCGGACCCGTCGGGTGTCGGCCCCCGAGAGTCGGCCAGCTCCTCCCCCAGGGCCCACGCGCCATTAACCAGATGTGACAGAGCATGGCAATAGTGATCACCCGCCAGGCGGTGGGGCTGTTAACACGACTCCATGACGAAGCACACGTCATTAGAAGCACGGCTACAGTAATCAGTAGCCGGCAACACCCGCCCGCGGCAGACGCGACCTGTCGGCTCCGTATCGGGCCAGTCGGCGGGGCCCACCAGTCGGCGGGCCCCAGGAGTCGGCGGATAAAATGGCGGCCAGAGAGACTGATGGCTGGGCCCGCATCCAGCCGGATTACCTTTGTACCCCTGGGGGTAGGCCTATATAAACCCCCCAGGGCACCCATGCAAAGGGATGGAATCCATTAGTGCTAGGCCAGATCATATAGGGAGGAGGAAGCTAGCCTTGCCTTCTCTTACCTCTAGGAAACAACTCAAGGAGCAGTCGTGTAAACACTTGCCATAGTGATCATGCGGAGACCCCGCAGAGCAGCAGTATGGGTATTATCTACCCGGAGAGCCCTGAAGCTGGGTAAGATTCCTCGGCGTGCATGTCTTCGCCTCATCCCGTCTCCAGGCACCGGCGATGTTCTACTCGCCCCCACCATGATAAGCCATCCTTTCGCATATGTCGCACCCAACCCCCGACATTTGGCGCCCACCATGGGGCCTGGTGCACCGCCGTTCGGAGACCTGCTCTGGACGGGAACCCTTTTCCTCCCTGGCGAGTGCAGCCAGCCAGGCACGCCAAACGGAGTCAGCGTTGATGCGCTGCACGGCGTTGAGATCGCCTGCGCAGCCAGCTGCCTCGCCGAACTTGTCAGCGAGGTTCGCCTCTCCGACGAACCTGCATCCAACGCAGGCATGGGCGGCTCCGAGAGCCTCCTCGCGGGCCTCCTCGATCAACTCCACATCTCCGGCGAGCCTGCCGTGGACTTGGAGTCCGTAGGTTCCACCGACCCGATGCTGGTCAACTCCGACACTACGTCACTCGACGCGTTCCCCACTAATGTGGTGGTCTACAACGAGCCTCTCCCTCGTGCGGAAAGCGGCAGAAGCACCGTCACCGAGGTGCTCGTCATCAGTCATGACGAGCCTCTCGGCGGAGGAGTGCATGACCCACTTGGCGCGGCGCTACAAGACCTGACTGTGCCCATTCCGGAAGACGCTGACGCGGAGACATTGTAGGCGCGCCACCTTCAGCTCATTGAAGGCGCGAAGAAGCTGGCTAGCGTGAGACGCTTGTCAGAAGCCTACCAGCGAGAGATGGATCGCGCTGTTGGCGGCTCGCCGGCCCCAGCGGGCCCAGCCGCCTTGGCGTGGTCCAGCAGCGCGGCGTAGCCATCGCCAACCTGTTCGAGGCAAGCCGCCCTGTGTACGCTACCCCCGTGGAGAACATCCGAGCCGCCTAGGTGGCGGCGGACGAGCTGGACAATTTTGAGGGCGAAGAACGCCGCCTGATGATGGAGCGAGTCCAGCGGCTCCTCGACACGGCTGCCGCGCAGAACAAGGCCGGCTGCCACACGGAATCGCCGCAGTGGCAAAACGACGACCTTCGCCGAGACCAAGGCGCGACGTCTCGGACGCCGACTAGCGGCGCCCGAGGAAGAAGAGATAAGGATCCGGCTGTCAGCCACAGTCGGACTCACATTACCATAGAGCGCGACCGAGATGGCCGCCCGAGGGCAGTGGAACGACGGGATGACTGTCCGCCTCCTCCTCCTCGCAAGGAGAGGCGAGTCTCCCTGCCGCCTATTGACCATCCGACTCTCGGCGACCGCCTTGGCCGCCGAGAGGGAGTCGGAGAAAACGACGCCCGCCACCGGATCGACCGACTTCACCGACCCCTGGCACTGGAAGAAGAAGACGAGTTGGGTCCGCCTTGTTTCGGGCCCCGCATTCGAGACGAGCCCTTTCCCAAAGGGTTCACGCTCCCAAGAGACACGCCCAAATACACCGGCTCCGTGAAGCCAGAAGACTGGCTGGTCGACTACTCCACGGCTGCCAGCATAGCGAACGGCAACAAGCGTGTCGCTGTAAAATATGTTCCGCTCATGCTCCAGGGCACGGCTCGGACATGGCTGAACAGCCTGAAGCCCCGCAGTATCAACAGCTGGGTTGACTTCACCGAAGCATTCGTCCGCAACTTCACCAGCACGTACAAGCGTCCTCCCAAGCCTCATCAGCTTTCCTTGTGCATGCAAGGTCCCGACGAGTCGACTCGTGATTACCTCACGCGTTGGGCCGAGCTTCGGAACTCCTGCAAGGGCGTGCACGAGCTGCAAGCTATCGAGTACTTCACCGCCGGGTGCAGACAAGGCACCCTCCTCAAGCACAAGCTCCTCTGCGATGAGCCAGAAACCCTCGACGAGATGCTGATCATAGCAGACAAGTACGCCACGGCTGACTCCTCCATGAAGGCGGAGATTCAAGTTAGCGCAACTGGCAAAGTGGCCCCTTAGGCTCCAAGAACTCCGGCGGGAGACGCCAGTCGGCGACAACAGCAGAGCGACCACAAGCGCAAGGCCCCGCAGCCGGCTTCCAGCAGCCGGCAGGTCGCGACAGTTGAAGCCCAGCAGCCGGATGGGCAGCCTCCGCCCAAGCTACAGAAAGGCGGCAAGCCCAACTGGTTGCCGGCCTTCTCCTACGAGCAGACTCTGGATGGTCCTTGCAAGTTCCATAGCAGCGCGAAGCCGTCGAATCACACCACCCGGAAGTGCCACTAGCTCACCAGGATCGCCAAGGGAGATGGCCTCCTACCTTCCCCGCCTAAAGGGCAGCCGCCTCCACCTCCACCCCAGCAGCCGACTGTCAGGCCAGTCGGCGCAGTACAAGACGGATACCCCGAAGAGCACGGAGCCTACGTGGTGTTTACCAGTATGGCTGACGATCGACGCTGCAGGCGGCTGCAGCGACAAGAGGTGAATGCAGTAGCATCAGAGACGCCAGAGTTCATGCACTGGTCTGAGAAGCCTATCAGCTGGAGCAGGGCTGATCACCCAGAGGTGATGCCGAGTCCGGGCTCTTATGACTTGTTCTTGGATGCCACCTTTGTCACGGATAGACGAGCCGCTTGTTTCTCGCAGGTTTTGATAGACGGAGGCAGCAGCATCAACATCCTATACAAGGACACCATGGAGAAACTAGGAATCAAGCAAAGACAGCTTCAGAACAGCCGGACCGTATTCCACGGCATTGTTCCTGGCCTTTCCTGCTCACCAATCGGCAAGATCCTGATGGACGTCCTCTTTGGAGACAAAGATCACTTCCGCCGAGAGTCAATTTGGTTTGAGGTGGTGGACCTCGAGAGCCCATACCATGCACTACTTGGCCGACCCGCCCTGGCCAAGTTCATGGCGGTCCCCCACTACGCCTACCTCAAAATGAAATGCCCAGTTCCAGGGGAATTCTGACTGTAGCCTGCGACTATCGGAAGTCGTCTGCCTGTGAGGCTAAGAGCAGTCGACTAGCCGAGTCCCTGGTGATCACAGCCGAGAAGCGGCTCCCTGAGCAGGTTGTGGCGATGGCCGGCAAGCAGCAGAGGTGTCGCCCAACCCAAAGGAGTCGGAGGCTGAGGGTTCGTCCAAGCCGGCCAAGGAGACAAAGAAGATACCCTTGGATCTGGAGCACCCGGAGAGGTACGCTGTCATAGGCGCAAACCTCGACAGCAAATAGGAAGGCGAGCTCGTCGATTTCCTCTGTGAGAATCGGGACATGTTCGCATGGTCCCCCAAAGACATGCCAGGTGTACCGACGGAATTCACCGAGCACAAGTTACATGTTCGATCTGATGCGAAGCCGGTCAGGCAGCCCCTGCGCCGCCTATCAGAAGAGAAGAGAAGAGTTGTCGGAGAAGAGATAGCCCGACTCCTAGCAGCCGGCTTCATTATGGAAGTATTCTTTCCAGAGTGGCTAGCCAACCCGGTCCTGGTACTGAAGAAAAACAAGCAGTGGCGAATGTGTATTGACTACACGAGCCTCAATAAGGCCTGCCCCAAGGACCCATTTGCTCTACCAAGAATTGATCAGGTGATAGACTCCACCGCCGGATGCGAGCTGTTGAGCTTTTTGGATGCATATTCAGGATATCACCAGATCAAGCTGAACCCAGCTGACAGACTGAAGACCGCCTTCATCACGCCGTTTGGAGCCTTCTGCTACCTCACCATGACGTTCGGCTTGAGGAATGCCGGCGCCACCTTTCAGCGTTGCATGCAGAAGTGCCTCCTCAAGCAGCTCGGCAAGAACGCCCATGTCTACGTGGACGATGTGGTGGTGAGGACGGAAAAACGTGGAACACTGCTGGAAGACCTCAAGGAGACCTTTGAGAACCTGCGCCGATTCTAGATCAAGCTCAACCCCGAGAAGTGCGTCTTCGGAGTACCAGCCGGCCAACTCCTTCGCTTCCTCGTCTCTGAACACGGCATAGAATGAAACCCTGTAAAGATCAAGGCCATTGAGAGGATGGAGGTACCCAGCCGACTACTGGACGTGCAAAAGTTCACCGGCTGCTTGGCGTCCATCAGCCGATTCATCAGTCGGTTGGGCGAGAAAGCTCTCCCCTTATACCAACTCATGAAGAAGACCACTTTTTTCAAGTGGAACCACAAGGTGGACGAAGCTTTTTTCCAGTTGAAAAAGATGCTGACTACTCCACCTGTTCTAGCGGCTCCGACTCCTAAGGAAACGATGCTCCTGTACATCGCCGCCACTAGCCGGGTAGTCAGCACGGTCGTTGTAGTGGAACGCAAGGAGGAAGGCAAGGCACTACCTGTCCAGAGACCGGTATATTACCTAAGCGAAGTACTGTCAGCCTCCAAGCAGAACTACCCTCACTACCAGAAGATGTGCTATGGCGTGCACTTTACCGCCAAGAAATTGAAGCCTTACTTTCAAGAGCATCCAATCACTGTGGTCTGCACATCCCCACTTGCCGAGATCATTGGAAGCAGAGATGCCTCTGGCCGAGTGGCCAAATGGGCCATAGAGCTGGCTCCCTACACCATCCACTACCAGCCCCGCACCGCCATCAAGTCACAAGCACTGACCGACTTTCTTGTCGACTGGGCCGAGACCCGGTACCTACCTCCAGGCCCGACTCCACCCATTGGCGGATGCATTTCGACGGCTCCAAGATGCGCACCGGCTTGGGAGCCAGCGTCGTCCTCACTTCTCCTAAAGGTGACAAGCTCAAATATGCACTACAAATCCATTTTGACACCTCCAACAACGTCGCCGAGTACGAGGCGCTCATTCATGGGCTCCGGCTTGCCAAAGAACTCGGCATTCGTCGGATCCTGTGTTATAGCGACTCGGACTTAGTGGTCCAGCAGTCATCTGGCAACTGGGACACCAAAAATGCAAACATGGTGAATTACCGTTTCCTCGTGCAGCAACTCAGTGGGTATTTCGAGGGGTGCGAGTTCCTCCATGTGCCAAGAAACGACAACGACCAAGCAGACGCCTTGGCACGAATCGGCTCTACCCGCCAAGCAATACCATCCGGCGTCGCCCTTCAACGCCTCCTCAAGCCGTCTGTCAAGCCTTCACCAGAATCAGACTCCATCTTCTTGCCGGCTCCTCCCAAAGAAGTCGGATTCGACCCTAGAGCCCCGGCAGACGGTACGGGGATTTCAGCAGATGGTTCCAAAACCGCCACAGTCGAGGCCGACCCAGGGACTACAGAACCTGGCCCGGGGACTGCGGCGGCGGGCTCGAAGACTCCAAAACCTGGCCCAAGAGCCGTGCCAGTCGGCCCAGGGACTTCATTAACCCAGCAAGCGGTTGTTGATTCCACCCCGCCGCCTCCCAGCCTAGTCGCCCTCGTCCAAGTCGCAGTTCCGGTAGTCGAAGAAATAGCAGCACCCTCATGGGCCCAGCCCATCCTCAAATTTCTGGTGAGCAAGGAGCTGCCAACTGATGAGACCTTAGCTCGGCAAGTACAACATCGAGCGGTAGCCTACACCATAGTCAACAGAGAGCTGGTCAGGCGCAGCGTCACTGGTGTCTACCAGCGCTGCGTAGAGCCAGAGCAAGGCCAAGCAATTCTCAAAGACATCCACCAAGGCGAGTGCGGCCACCATGCGGCTTCAAGAGAACTCGTCGCCAAAGCTTTCCGACACGGCTTCGTTTGGCCAACGGCCTTAGAAGAGGCCAAGGAATTGGTCAAAAAATGCAAAGGGTGCCAGAAGTTCCGCTCCAAGCCGCATCAGCCGGCTTCTGCACTCAAGACCATCCCCATTGCCTGGCCTTTCGCAGTTTGGGGTCTAGACATGGCGGGACCATTCAAGACGGCACGAGGTGGCTTAACTCACTTACTTGTCGTAGTGGACAATTTCACCAAGTGGATAGAAGTGAAGCCAATCAAGAAACTGAACGGTCCGACCACCGTGACTTTCATCTCCGATATCACAATTCGGTACGACATACCACACAGCATCATCACCGACAATGGCACAAATTTTGCCAAAGGCGCCTTGGCCCGTTTCTACGCAACACAGGGCATCCGACTAGACCTAGCGTCTATCGCCCATCCACAGTCAAACGGCCAGGTGGAGCGAGCAAACGGCCTCATCCTGTCCGGCATCAAGCCCCGACTGGTCGAGCCTCTGGAGCGTTCGGCTGGCTGCTGGCTCGATGAGTTGCCAGCCGTCCTCTGGAACCTGCGCACGACTCCAAACAAGTCAACCGGCTTCACACCTTCCTTCCTCGTCTACGGTGCTGAAGCCGTCATCCCAACGGACATAGAGTTCGACTCCCCGCGAGTCACCATGTACACCGAGGAGGAAGCAGAAGAAGCACGTCAAGACGGCATCGATCTGCTAGAAGAGGGCCGGCTGTTGGCACTCAGTCGGTCCAGCATCTACCAGCAGAGCCTGCGCCGACACTACAACAGGAAGATCAAGCTGAGAACTTTCCAAGATGGTGACCTTGTGCTCCGGCTGATCCAGCGAACAGCCGGCCAGCACAAGCTGTCAGCGCCTTGGGAAGGCCCTTTCATCAGCAGCAAAGTACTAGGAAACGACTCCTACTACCTGATTGACGCTCAGAAGCCCCGAGCACGCAAGAGGGATGACTCTGGCAAAGAGACGGAGCGGCCATGGAATACAACTCTCCTCCAAAGATTTTACAGTTGATGTAGTATGTACCACGCTACCTTTTGTATTAAAATACCAAGACTTCGGGCCCCCCGAGACGAGCTCGGGGACTGCCCTCTTTTGTCTATATGATAAAAATTATGCCTACGAGTACGTTACTCTTTGTTATGCCGCTTGGCACCAGGCTCGACAGGTCGGCCCGGGGACTTGCCGCCTTGCACTATGAAATGCTTCCTGCAGCTGGACAAGTAGTATGTGGTGCCTAAGCCATCTCCTGTCAGAAGCCGCAGCTTGCAGAGCGACTGTACGGTGGGCAGGAGTAAGGTAGAATGGGCGTTCACATGAAAAATGGCTAAGGACTCAAAGCATAAAACATAGCTTAAGACGGCTTACAGCCTTCCTTTTTTCTTTTCGCAAACTGACTATTAAGCAGTCGGCTCACCGCTTTCTATCCAACTTGCTAAAAAACTCTAAAACGGCTAAGTACTTGCCTTCCCAAAGTAGCCAAACATTTGATCCAACGGCAATCCGCAGAGCGGCTGTCCGACTGGCAAGACAGGAAACTAAGGGAAAGTGGCAAAGGAAAAGGCCAAAAGAGCAATGAGCAAGAAAAGATAGAATTCGGATAAATATTTACATAACATAGGCCCTTGGCCGAATCTTCGAGCAGAAGTTCAAAATACACCCCGCGGGTGGAATTGTGCGAATTAACAAGTTCTTCAAGACTACTAAAGCAGATAAAATAAAGATAAGGCGGCAGCTTAGGAAGCGGCAGACGGATTCGGAGGGTTGGAGGAGGCGGCAGCGTCAGGCGTTGGGGCGGCCGGCCGGGCAGTCTCGGCTTGATCACCTCCGGCGGCAGTCGGCTCGGTCGCACGCAGCTCGTTGCTGTAGGCGCGGTCGAGCTGAGGCTGGCCGCCTGCCCCGTCTTCTGGTGCCTCCGTCTCGCCTCTGTCCTCCGCCTCGCCTTCCTCCTCAACGTTGGAGCCGATCACCTCCGCCGAGTCCTCGCCATAGTTTGGGTTCATCCCAAACCACTCCGGCGGTACCTCCTTGCCGTCTTCAGACCGCTCGGGAATGAAGATGTTGGTGTCAGTGTACTCGCGATCGCCGCGGCACGCTTGACAAGGGCGTCTTCCGCGGCTGCCATCTCCGGCTGGGCCTCTGACCGGAGTGTGGCCAGCCGGTCTAGGTCCAGCCCCGGATACCACGCCTTGACGAACTCCAAGGCTCGGCGCGCTCCAGCTCAGGCCGAGGAACCCTTCCATGCCTCAAGACGACCAGCCGCGACCTCCAGCCAGTCGGCGGTCCGACTAGGGGTGCACGGAGCCTGCATGTCTGGCCATAGGGCAGCAATCGCCTGGGCGCCGACACGCTGAAGCCGGCGCAGCATCCGGTGAGTCGGCTGAAGGCGAGCCCCGATGCTCAGGATATGCTCATCAAGGGTTCGGGGGGTGTCGGCGGCAATCTCTGCGCCCTCCGCCCTCCGACCTTCATGGTCAGCCTCGATGGCTTGGATGGCGGCCTGCGAATGCCCAGGGAAGAAGTCTGCCAAGACGAAAAAAACGAAGAAGCAAGTCAAAAACCAGGAGTCGGCACGACTTATAATCGGCAGCTCGAAGAAAGAAAGTAAAGAAACTCACCATCAACAATGTCTTCAATCTCATGGAAGCCGGAGGCCAGCATTGCCTCTTTGTCAGTCCAGGAGGAGTGCTCGCTCGCGAACTCGGCCAGGAGGGCGGCTTCCGCCTCTTCCGCCTCCTTCTGCGTCTTCGTAAGCAGCTCCCTCTGCTCTGCCAGTTGTGTGGCCAGCAGATCGCGCTCCGTGGCGAGCTTGCCGCACTCCTACCCCTTGGCACGCAACGCAGAGTTGGCTTCGCTCAGCTGCTGCTAAAGAACAGCGTTGGCTTCTGAAGAGAAGGAAGAAGGAAGGCGTTAAGTCATCAATAAAGAAGGTCGTCGGGGAGATCCGGCCCGACTGCTCAGTAGTCGGCCCGAATCTCGGGGACTACAGCCCGCGGGTGCGCCAGCGCGCCCCCGCAAAGAAGAAAAAGGACTCACTCCGGCTCTCTGACAAGTCGGCGGTCCGCTTGCCCAGCTCTTCAATGTTATGGTTGAAGGCAGTAACACGGAGGTTCTGGTAGTCCTGCAACAAGTATTCCAGACAAAAGTTAGTACCTGGAACTCACCAATTGGAGTTCCGGGCCGCCTGGTCAGCAGCCATCCCGAAACTCGAGGACTACACCCAGTGGGTGCGCTGGTGCACCCCCACAGAGAGGAACAAGAAAACAAGGATCAACGAGAGAGCATACCCGGACGGCTGCCCGCGAAGCCAGGTACGCCTTGGTGTAGTTCTGGATGGCGTAACCCTCAGCTCGCAGCTTCGTTTGGACGCCTAGAAGCAATTGGTTCAGCGGCCGTGTGTCGCCTCCTCGCACCCACCCAATGGGCGCGGTGCTCGTCACTTCGGCGTCTGGGATCGCCGAGCTGGCGGTGCTGGTCTCCAGGGGACGGGGTGCGGAAGTCGCCTTCTCAAGACGGCAGCGCGTTGGCGAGCCGACTTGGAGGAGTAGCCTCGCCACGGCCTCGTCTTCAATCGGCGGCACTAGAGGGTCCACTAGCTGTTTGCCTTGCACGCTCCCAGACGGCAGCGGAGGCGGCGGCGGAACGGTCATGTTCGGCGTGGAGGAGTCGCCGCCTTCCGTCTCCATGACGGGGTTCTCGCTGCCAGTTTCCCCAGTCTGCCCTGTAACGCCCGGATAATCACGCTACAGTGATCTCACGTTAATGGTGACACGTCACCATTATCACTATAATTAATCTCGGGTTAATTCAAAACCGTTTCAAATTTAAATCCTAAATAAGTCAAACAACAAAAGTTTTCAAATATTAAAATAAAATGGTCAGGCTATGTATATTATTGCATCGGTAATTATGGTGAAGTAAACACATTTTTATAAAATGCCTAAATACTTTTAAATGAATTAAAACAGAAAAGAAATAATAAATGATAATACAAAAGGGACAAACAAAGCTAAAAAAAAGAAGAGAACCCCCCCACTGGGCCAACCGGCCTAGCAGGCCACCAGGCCGGCCCACCAGCCGCGCCCATATCCCCCACTGCTCCCGAAACCCTAGAGCCCCACCCCACTTCCCCCCACGATCCCACCCTCTCCCTCCAGCGCCGTCACAGGAGAGGGCGCACGACCCCATCGCTCTCCCCACTCTCCCCTCGTTCTCTTCCCCCACCCGAGGACCCG
>NC_041380.1:383146828-383156174 GCF_002162155.2 Triticum dicoccoides
GTCGCGTGCCACCACTCCGACCGCACCACCGGCGCCCTTCCGCCTCCTCGAGCCCGCATCGCCACCCACCTGGAGGACGACCTCGCCGGACGTGCTCGTAGGCCTGCCTCCTCCTCCTTGCCGGCCTGCACCTCGTCACCATGTCGATGTCGTCTCCGTCTCCTCCCCGCGCCCCCTGCCCCGATCCCTGCATCCCGCAGTGAGCCCGGACTCCTCCCCTCCTCTGTCTCACGCACTCACCATGGCTGGGTCGCGCCCTGGCCGTGCGCGGCGCTTCGTCCGGCCGTGCCACTTCGCGCGCACCCCCCGCTCCGCCTACGCCCGGGGCCGCGCCTTCCCCGCATGGCCTCGTCCGCCTCACGCGTCCCCGCTAGCCGCTCGTCGGCTCCCGCACTGCCACCTTGCACTGCTGCCGTCCTGCTCGCACGCGACGGCCGCGCCCCGCTCCCCTCTAGGCGAACCCCGTCACCGCTCCCGCTGTTGCTTCAGCATCGCTTCGGCCTCCAGCGGCCGCCCGTGCATCACCGCGGCTCCCGCCCCGTACCGTGCCTCGCCGGCAACCACCCCGGCGCCGGCCACAATGCCCGCACACCGGCGCCCATTCGGGCTAGCGCCCGCGCGCCCGTTAAAACACCCTGTGTGGCCCCTAGGGCCAATGACAAGTGGGGCCTGCCCCAGAACGTTTCAAAAAAAGGAATTTAAAAAAATATATAATAAATAAATAAATAATTAGTATGATAGTGGGGCCCATCCCTAATTAATCCTGATTAGGTTAATAGATATGATTAATTAAAATGTGTCACTGACCAGTGGGACCCACTGGTCAGGTTGACCAGTCAAACCTGTTGACTGCTGACATCAGCATGACATCATGCTGATGTCATAAACACAATTTTGAATTAATTTAAATGATTAAATAAATTTCAGAAATTAATAAAATCATTAGAAAATCATATATTTTAAACCGTAGCTCGGATGGAAAAACTTTGTACATGAAAGTTGCTCAGGACGACGAGACGAATCCGGATACGTAGCCCGTTCGTCCGCCACACATCCCTAGCATAGCAAACACGCAACTTTCCCCCCTCCGGTTCGTTTGTCCGAAAACGCGAAACACCGGGGATAATTTGCCGGATGTTTCCCCCCTTCACCGGTACCACCTCGTACCACGTTAGGGCACACATAGCATCACGCTTTGTCATGTCATGCGTCGTCATGCAATTGTTTGCATTATATTTATTGTTTCTTCCACCTCTTCTCTCGCTAGACACCGAGACCGACGCCGCTGCTACCCAGTACGACTACGGTGTTGACGACCCCTCTCTCTTGCCAGAGCAACCAGGCAAGCCCCCCCCCCCTTGATCACCAAATATCGCCTACTCTTCTCTATACTGCTTGCATTAGAGTAGTGTAGCATGTTACTGCTTTCCGTTATTCCTATCCTGATGCATAGCCTATCCTTGCTACTATTGTTGTTACCATTACCTGTTATCCTACTGCTTAGTATAGGATGCTAGTGTTCCATCAGTGGCCCTACACTCTTGTCCGTCTGCCATGCTATACTACTGGGCCGTGATCACTTCGGGAGGTGATCACGGGTATATACTATATACTTTATACATGATACATGTGATGACTAAAAGACGGGTCGGCTCGTAGGAGTACCCGCGAGTGGATCTTTGTGGCGAAGTGACAAGGCAGGTTGAGACCACCTAGGAGAGAGGTGGGCCTGGCCCTGGTCGGCGTTTGCAGATACTTAACACGTTTAACGAGATCTTGGTATTTGATCTGAGTCTGGCTACTGGCCTATACGCACTAACCATCTACGCGGGGACAGTTATGGGCACTCGACATCGTGGTATCAGCCGAAGCCTGCGTGACGTCAGCAACGGAGCGGCGCGCGCTGGATTGGACTGGAATGCCTACTAGGCTAGGTCTGCTTCCGGCCGCCCATGCAACGTGCAGGTGTGCTAAGGGCGATGGGCCCAGACCCCTGGGCGCTTAGGTTTAGACCGGCGTGCTAACCTCTCTGTTGGTCTAGGTGGGGCTGCGACGTGTTGATCTTCCAAGGCCGGGCATGACCCAGAAAAGTGTGTCCGGCCAAATGGGATCGAGCGTGTTGGGTTATGTGGTGCACCCCTGCAGGGAAGTTAATCTAGTCGAATAGCCGTGATCTTCGGTAACAGGACGACTTGGAGTTGTACCTTGACCTTATGACAACTAGAACCGGATACTTAATAAAACACACCCTTCCAAGTGCCAGATACAACCGGTGATCGCTCTCTCACAGGGCGACGAGGGGAGGATCATCGGTTAGGATTATGCTATACGATGCTACTTGGAGGTCTTCAGTCTACTCTCTTCTACATGCTGCAAGACGGAGGCTGCCAGAAGCGTAGTCTTTGAAAGGATTAGCTATCCCCCTCATATTCTGGCTTTCTGCAGTTCAGCCCACCGATATGGCCCTTTACACATTTACCCATGCATATGTAGTGTAGCCCCTTGCTTGCGAGTACTTTGGATGAGTACTCACGGTTGCTTTCTTCCTCTTTTCCCCTATCCCTTCTACCTGGTTGTCGCAACCAGATGTTGGAGCCCAGGATCCAGACGCCACCTTCGACGACGACTCCTACTACACCGGAGGTGCCTACTACTACGTGCAGCCCGCTGACGACGACCAGGAATAGTTTAGGAAGATCCCAGGCATGAGGCCTGCGCCTCTTTCGATCGGTATCCCAATTTGTGCTAGCCTTCTTAAGGCAAACTTGTTTAACTTATGTCTGTACTCAGATATTGTTGCTTCCGCCGACTCGTCTATGATCGAGCTCTTGTATTCGAGCCCTCGAGGCCCCTGGCTTGTAATATGATGCTTGTATGACTTATTTTATTTGTAGAGTTGTGTTGTGATATCTTCCCGTGAGTCCCTGATCTTGATCGTACACGTTTGCGTGTATGATTAGTGTATGATTAAATCGGGGGCGTCACAAGTTGGTATCAAAGCCGACTGCCTGTAGGAATCCCCCTTCCACACTCCTTGGCCGAAGTTGAGTCTAGACATTACAAAACTTTTACTAACATGGTTGTGTGCCTTACGGGCCCACGTCACCATCTGGGTGGTATTAGGATCTTTTACTCCTCGATCCTTACTCTGGGACTCTGAACTCTCTCCTACTCGGGTTAAACGATTTTACTAACTCTAACGCCAGGATCCGGTGACCACGTTCACCCCAGAGTCGGATAAGCCCTAGTTATTCTTTAGAGTAGTATTTGAACATTATCCACATTGTCATTTGACTCCTGTGAAAACATCTTTGTTTTCAGATGGAACCCACGAGGCAGGTCGTGCGCCACACGATGGCCATTGGTGCCTCAGGATCACCTGCTGTGTTGGTTGAGATGATGACCGATCTGGGTTATCGCTGGCACCCTGAGTACACCGTCTATGAGGAGTATCAGGACTTCAACCAGGAGCAGTACCGTGCCATCGTCCACCTCTACTCTCGGGAGTATGACTCCACTACCGTGCTGCACACTGCTCATGGTGTTGGAGTGACCATCGACATGGTGGTCCACGATGCTGCTTATGCTGCTCTTACACGTCTTCGCGGAGAGTATCAGGAGTTGGACACCTCCCCCTTCAGGCACATTGCTATCGCATCTGATGTTGGTGCGGAGGGATACTACACTGCTGCCTACTCCACCGTCACCCGAGAGCCCTTCTACCATCAGAACCTGGTTCTGCATGCTGATGGGCTGGATAGAGCTAACCGAGCTCTTCGCCACGAGTTGTACACCACCCGTCAGCACCTGTATCGTGCTCTAACGCTGTTGCACCCCTCTGTCTGCTCTGGTGATCTGTCGCATTCTGCGATCTACCCTGCCCAGACCGTGATGCCCCAGGGCGTCGGCTGGCCAGATGTGGGAGGCTACTCTCCTGCACTTGGTCCTCTCCTGCCACCTGTGCATCGGGTTCCGCACCAGAGTATCCGCGGACCCCAGGCTGCTCGCGTGGAGGTCTTCCCTTCGCGTCACTACCAGCTGTCAGGTTACACTTGCCTCCACAGTTCCACCTGGGACTGATGAAGGCTTGCTTATTAGTGTTAGATGCATTCGTCGCGAGCCTGCGTGCCGCCTATGGTGTATTAGTCTATGTACTGAACTCTGTGTACCGAACTCTATGCATGATCTCTTTTGTAAAATATGCCGTCTACTATGTAGTATCTATCGTGCTGCTTTCATTGTGCATGTTTCATCATGAATGATTCTTGTCCTTGCAAAATTTCTCGATGCTGAACTACCCCTGTTATATATTAGCAGGATGGTTAGACCAGGTGGTCGTGGACGTGGTGGCAACCGCCCACCACCGCCTGAGTACATGGCTGGTATGATCCAACATCTTGAGATGAATCGCCAGTTCATGGAGAATATGATGGCTCAGTTTCCTCGCCCCAATATGAACCAGCAGCCAACCCCAGTAACTCTGCAGGATTTCATGCGCCTGAACCCAACTGTGTATCGCAGCTCAACTCAGCCTCTGGATGCTGATGACTGGCTCCCTGACATCACCTATGAGATGGAGTCTGCTGATGTAGCCCCTGCCAGCTATGTCACCTTTGCTTCCTTCTTCCTGAAGGGACCCGCAGCTCAATGGTGGGACAGCCACAGACGTACTCTGCCAGTTGGAACAATCATCACCTGGCCAGACTTCCAAGCTGCCTTCCGTGCTCGCTTCATTCCTCAGGGAGTCATGGACCATAAGAAGCGTGAGTTTCGCAACCTCACCCAAGGCAACAAGACTGTTGAAGCTTATCAGCGGGAGTTTCTTGACTTGTCCCGCTATGCTGAAGAGGACATTGCAACTGATGCACGCATACAGGAGAAGTTCCGTGATGGCCTTCAAGCTGACATCAAGCTCGCACTTCTAGTACATGACTTTGCTGATTTCGCCACTCTGGTGAACAAGGCCATCAATGTCGAAACTAGTCTGCAGGAATACTAGAGCTCTCACAGGCGCAACCGTGACACGGGCTCATCTTCGGGCCCGTCCTCACAGAAGCGCAAGATATGGATTCCCAATAGCTTGTACCGGCCGGATGCACCTACCCCAAGGCAGACCTATGTTGCACCTCGTCTGCCTGCTCCTCCGACTAGGCAGCCAAGACTCCCAGCTCCACCACCACAAGCTCCTGTTCCCACTCCCAATAATGGGTTGTGCTTCAGGTGTGGACAACCAGGGCACCGTGCTAGGGAATGCAACCAGAACTAGAATCAACTGGCCCTTCCAGCAACTGGCCGTGGAAGCAACCAGCCCCGCAGCAATAATGCCAAGTCTTATGGTCGTGTTCATGCCAACCACGTTGATCTGAGCGAAGCTCAAGACCAGCCTGCTACTGTGATAGGTACCCTCCTCGTAAATTCAGTACCAGCATCCGTTTTATTTGATACAGGTGCATCGCATTCATTCATGTTAGAAGGTTTTGCATGCTTGCATGACATTAAATGTGAGGACATGAATGCTTCACTATTAGTACACACCCCTGCGGGCCAATGTCGAACCTCCATGATTTGCAACAACGTCCCTGTAGAAACCGAAGGACTGGAATTCCTTGTCTCTCCCATCGTACTGAAGTCCTGTAGCATTGATCTCATTCTGGGAATGAATTGGTTAAAAGCGCATACTGCTTCTATAGTTTGCGCCACTAAGACCGTCCATCTGCTACACCCTTCAGACGAAATAGTTACTTACCAAGCTCATCTGGTGCAAAACGCCGAGGCACGGCTTTATGCCTTGAATGCGTTGAATGCTGCACCACTTGAGGCGTTGAAAACATTCCCGTCGTTCGTGAATTCCAAGATGTCTTCCCAGAAGAACTTCCAGGGATTCCCCCTGCTAGAGCTGTCGAATTCATCATCGACTTGAAACCCGGCACCACCCCTATAGCTAAACGACCCTACAAGATGCCGCCGCATGAGCTCATTGAGCTTAAGGAGGAAATCAACAAATCTCTTGTCAAAGGTTTCATTCTCCCAAGTTGCTCTCCTTGGGGAGCACCTTCTCTCTTTGTTAAGAAGAAGGATGGGACAAACCGATTAGTCCAAGACTACCGTCCTATAAACCAAGCTACCATTCAGAATAAATACCCTCTTCCTCGGATCAATGATCTTTATGATCAACTGGCTGGCTCATCAGTGTTCTCCAAACTCGACTTGAGATTGGGTTACCACCAGATCCGTGTTCGTGAAGAGGACATCCCAAAAACCACCTTCGTGACTCGGTATGGATCATACGAGTACACCGTCATGTCATTCAGCTTAATGAATGCTCCAGCCACCTTCTCTCGTCTGATGAACTATATATTCATGGATTACCTCGACAAGTTTGTCGTGGTTTATCTGGACGATATCCTTGTATTTTCCTAGAACGAAGAAGAACATGCTGCACATCTTCGTCTTGTGCTAGAAAAGCTTCAAGAGCACCAACTGTATGCTAAGTATTCCAAGTGTGAATTCTGGCTCCCCGAAGTAACCTATCTTGGGCATGTCATCTCCAAGGATGGTATTGCCGTCAACCCTGAACGAGTTCAGGCTATTCTCGATTGGACTCCTCCGAAGAATGTGAAGCAAGTCTGAAGTTTCCTCGGTTTCGCCAGCTATTGCCGTCGATTCGTCGAGAACTTCTCCAAGATTGCCAGGCCTCTGACTAATCTGTTGCATAAGGGTGTCAAGTTCAAATGGACAGACAAGTGTCAGGAAAGTTTCCAGGCGCTCAAAGACAAGTTGACTTCTGCCCCCGTGCTTGCTCCACCTGATACTAAGAAGGACTTCGTCATTTACTGTGACACTTCCCATCAAGGATTAGGTTGTGTCCTAATGCAAGAGCGCAGAGTGATTGCTTATGCATCTCGTCAACTGCGCCCTCACGAAGAAAACTACCCAGTTCACGACCTCGAGCTTGCTGCTGTCATTCATGCACTGAAGCAGTGGCGACACTACCTTCTCGGTAATCGTTGCGAGATCTTCACCGATCACCAAAGTCTGAAGTATCTGTTTACTCAGCCAGATCTGAACCTCCGTCAGCAAAGATGGATGGAGACTGTTGCAGACTTTGACGTGGGTATATCATATACCCCCGGCAAGGCTAATGTAATGGCTGATGCCTTGAGCCGCAAGTCTTACTGCAACCACCTCCAGGTTCACAAAGTTCAGCCCTCGCTTGTCAAAGAATTTAGAAAGCTGAACCTCCATATTGTTCCTCCTGGAGCACTCGCTCCCCCTCCCCCGAAGTTCCGCAAGATGAATCTTCTTGTTGTTACTAAGGGTTCTCTAAATACCCTGGCTGTCGTACCAGATCTCGTAGCTGGTATAAAGACTATTCAAGGTTATGACTCTGAAGTCCATAAGATTAAACGCCATCTAGCAGAAGGAAAGCCCTCATTCTTCACTATTGCCGACGATGGCGCCTTGTATTTCAAAGGCCGCCTAGTGGTACCATGTTCGAAGAAAAACCTGGATAAGACTAAAAGGGTTATGCAAGAAGCTCATGATACGCCTCTGTCCATCCATCCTGGTAGTACGAAGATGTATTAGGATATTCGCCAAAGATTCTGGTGGTCTAATATGAAGCAGGACATTGCTTGTTATGTTGCGGAGTGTGAAGTTTGCCGTCGTATCAAAGCTGAGCATCAAAGGCCTGCTGGAACTCTGCAACCTATCTCTATTCCTGAATGGAAATGGGACCATGTTGAGATGGACTTCGTCACTGGATTTCCCAAATCGCAGAAAGGTAATGATGCTATTCTTGTCGTCATTGACCGGCTTTCCAAAGTTGCCCATTTTCTGGCGGTCAAAGAGACAATCACTGCTAGTCAGCTTGCTACTCTCTACATGGCCAGAATTGTTTCACTTCACGGTATTCCACTGGTTATCAGTTCAGACCATGGCAGCTTATTCACTTCAAGGTTTTGGGCGAGTTTCCAAGAAGCTATGGGAACTCATCTGTCGTTCAGTACTGCGTTTCATCCTCAGTCGCAAGGACGGGTTGAACGTGTCAACCAAGTTCTCGAAGACATGCTTCGAGCTTGTGTAATCTCATTCGGCAAGAAATGGGAGGAATCTCTTCCATATGCCGAGTTCTCTTATAATAATAGCTATCAAGCTAGTCTGAAGATGTCCCCCTTCGAAGTGCTATATGGACGAAAGTGTCGAACCTCTCTGAACTGGTCAGAAACTGGGGAACATCCACTCTTCGGTCCGGATATTATCCAACAGGCCGAAGAACAAGTTCGCATTATTCACGAGAATCTCAAGACTGCTCAGTCATGTCAGAAAAGTCAGTATGACCGTCATCACCAAGACATGGTCTATCAACCTGGCGAAAAGGCTTATCTTCGAGTTACACCAATGAAGGGTGCTCACTGCTTCGGGATCAAGGGCAAGCTAGCTCCTCGCTATATCGGTCCCTTCACTATTTTCAAAAGTGTGGAAAGGTGGCATATCAACTGGAGCTTCCGCCGAACCTTTCTCAGGTTCACGATGTGTTCCATGTGTCACAACTCCGCCGTTGCTTCAAGGACCCAATCCGAGCAGTGGACCATGAAGTGCTCGAATTGCAACAGGACCTCTCCTATAAAGAGCATCCGGTCCGCATTCTCGACCAAGCTGAACGCCGCACCCGTCAGAAGGCGATCAAGTTCCTCAAGGTCCAGTGGTCGAATCACTTTGAAAACGAAGCCACCTGGGAACGCGAGGATCGTCTTCGCGATGAATACCCTGCATAGTTTCCTTCTACCTGCTAAATCTCGGGACGAGATTTCTTGTAGTGGAGGAGATTTGTAACGCCTGGATAATCATGCTACAGTGATCTCACGTTAATGGTGACACGTCACCATTATCACTGTAATTAATCTCGGGTTAATTCAAAACCGTTTCAAATTTAAATCCTAAATAAGTCAAACAACAAAAGTTTTCAAATATTAAAATAAATTGTTCGGGCTATGTCTATTATTGCATCGGTAATTATGGTGAAGTAAACACATTTTTATAAAATGCCTAAATACTTTTAAATGAATTAAAATAGAAAAGAAATAATAAAAGATAATACAAAAGGGACAAACAAAGCTAAACAAAAAAAACAAGAGAACCCCCCCCACTGGGCCAACCGGCCCAGCAGGCCACCAGGCCGGCCCACCAGCCGCGCCCATATCCCCCACCGCTCCCGAAACCCTAGAGCCCCACCCCACTTCCCCCCACGATCCCACCCTCTCCCTCCAGCGCCGTCACAGGAGAGGGCGCACGACCCCATCGCTCTCCCCACTCTCCCCTCGTTCTCTTCCCCCACCCGAGGACC
>NC_041380.1:383156611-383216144 GCF_002162155.2 Triticum dicoccoides
CCGACGTCGTCGCGTGCCACCACTCCGACCGCACCACCAGCGCCCTTCCGCCTCCTCGAGCCTGCATCGCCACCCCCCTGGAGGACGACCTCACCGGACGTCCTCGCAGGCCTGCCTCCTCCTCCTCGCCGGCCTGCACCTCGTCACCACGTCGCTGTAGTCTCCGTCTCCTCCCCGCGCCCCCTGCCCCGATCCCTGCATCCCGCGGTGAGCCCCGACTCCTCCCCTCCTCTGTCTCACGCGCTCACCGTGGCTGGGTCGCGCCCTAGCCGCGCGCGGCGCTCCGTCCGGCCGTGCCACTTCGCGCGCACCCCCCGCTCCGCCTACGCCCGGGGCCGCGCCTTCCCTGCATGGCCTCGTCCGCCTCACGCGTCCCCACTGGCCGCTCGTCGGCTCCCGCACCGCCACCTTGCACTGCTGCCGTCCTGCTCGCCCACGACGGCCGCGCCCCGCACCCCTCCAGGCGAGCCCCGTCACCGCTCCCGCTGTTGCTTTGGCATCGCTTCGGCCTCCAGCGGCCGCCCGTGCATCACCGCGGCTCCCGCCCTGTTCCGCGCCTCGCCGGCAACCACCCCGGTGCCAGCCACAACGCCCGCACACCGGCGCCCATTCGGGCTAGCGCCCGCGCGCCCGTTAAACCACCCTGTGTGGCCCCTAGGGCCAATGACAAGTGGGGCCTGCCCCAGAATGTTTCAAAAAAGGAATTTAAAAAATATATAATAAATAAATAATTAATTAGTATGACAGTGGGGCCCACCCCTAATTAATCCTGATTAGGTTAATAGATATGATTAATTAAAATGTGTCACTGACCAGTGGGACCCACTGGTCAGGTTGACCAGTCAACCCTGTTGACTGTTGACGTCATAAACACAATTTTGAATTAATTTAAATAATTCAATAAATTTCAGAAATTAATAAAATCTTTAGAAAATCATATATTTTAAACCGTAGCTCGGATGGAAAAACTTTGTACATGAAAGTTGCTCAGGACGACGAGACGAATCCAGATACGCAGCCCGTTTGTCCGCCACGCATCCCTAGCATAGCAAACACGCAAATTTCCCCCCTCCGGTTCGTTTGTCCAAAAACGCGAAACACCGGGGATAATTTCCCGGATGTTTCCCCCCTTCATCGGTACCACCTCGTACCGCATTAGGGCACACCTAGCATCACGCTTTGTGATGTCATGCATCGTCATGCAATTGTTTGCATTATATTTATTGTTTCTCTTCTCTCGCTAGACACCGAGACCGACGCCGCTGCTACCCAGTACGACTACGGTGTTGATGACTCCTCCCTCTTGCCAGAGCAACCAGGCAAGCCCCCCCTTGATCACCAGATATCGCCTACTCTTCTCTATACTGCTTGCATTACAGTAGTGTAGCATGTTACTGCTTTCCGTTATTCCTATCCTGATGCATACCCTATCCTTGCTACTACTGTTGTTACCATTACCTGTTATCCTACTGCTTAGTATAGGATGCTAGTGTTCCATCAGTGGCCCTACACTCTTGTCCGTCTGCCATGCTATACTACTGGGCCGTGATCACTTCGGGAGGTGATCACGGGTATATACTATATACTTTATACATGATACATGTGATGACTAAAAGACGGGTCGGCTCGTAGGAGTACCCGCGAGTGGATCTTTGTGGTGAAGCGACAGGGCAGGTTGAGACCACCTAGGAGAGAGGTGGGCCTGTCGGCGTTCGCAGATACTTAACACCTTTAACGAGATCTTGGTATTTGATCTGAGTCTGGCTACTGGCCTATACGCACTAACCATCTACGCGGGGACAGTTATGGGCACTCGACGTCGTGGTATCAGCCGAAGCCTGCGTGACGTCAGCAACAGAGCGGCGCGCGCTGGATTGGACTGGAACGCCTACTAGGCTAGGTCTGCTTCCGGCCGCCCACGCAACGTGCAGGTGTGCTAAGGGCGATGGGCCCAGACCCCTGGGCGCTTAGTTTTAGACCGGCGTGCTGACCTCTCTGTTGGTCTAGGTGGGGCTGCGACGTGTTGATCTTCCGAGGCCGGGCATGACCCAGAAAAGTGTGTCCGGCCAAATGGGATCGAGCGTGTTGGGTTATGTGGTGCACCCCTGCAGGGAAGTTAATCTATTCGAATAGCCGTGATCTTCGGTAACAGGACGACTTGGAGTTGTACCTTGACCTTATGACAACTAGAACCGGATACTTAATAAAACACACCCTTCCAAGTGCCAGATACAACCGGTGATCGCTCTCTCACAGGGTGACGAGGGGAGGATCATCGGTTAGGATTATGCTATACGATGCTACTTGGAGGTCTTCAGTCTACTCTCTTCTACATGCTGCAAGACGGAGGCTGCCAGAAGCATAGTCTTTGAAAGGATTAGCTATCCCCCTCGTATTCTGGCTTTCTGCAGTTCAGCCCACCGATATGGCCCTTTACACATTTACCCATCCATATGTAGTGTAGCTCCTTGCTTGCGAGTACTTTGGATGAGTACTCACGGTTGCTTTCTTCCTCTTTTCCCCTATCCCTTCTACCTGGTTGTCGCAACTAGATGTTGGAGCCCAGGATCCAGACGCCACCTTCGACGACGACTCCTACTACACCGGAGGTGCCTACTACTACGTGCAGCCCGTTGACGACGACCAGGAATAGTTTAGGAAGATCCCAGGCAGGAGTCCTGCGCCTCTTTCGATCTGTATCCCAGTTTGTGCTAGCCTTCTTAAGGCAAACTTGTTTAACTTATGTCTGTACTCAGATATTGTTGCTTCCGCTGACTTGTCTATGATCGAGCTCTTGTATTCGAGCCCTCGAGGCCCCTGGCTTGTAATATGATGCTTGTATGACTTATTTTATTTGTAGAGTTGTGTTGTGATATCTTCCCGTGAGTCCCTTATCTTGATCGTACACATTTGCGTGTATGATTAGTGTACGATTAAATCAGGGGCGTCACATGCCCCGTGAACTCCGGAGGCGGCGGCGTAGAGTTCAGCGGGGTGACGAACACCGCCGATTGGCGGTGCGCGGCCTCCTCAGCCTACCGCTTCATCGTGGCGACGGCTTCGGCCTCCGCTAGTTTCTTCTTGGCAGAGGCCTCCGCCTTGTCGGCCTCCACCTTCTCCAGGCGGGCAGCCTCTTCCTCGTTGCGCTTCTCTTGCGCATTCCGCTCCGTCGCCTCCCGGAGGTCGGCAGCGGGGTCAATCCGTCGAGTGGTTGCGGACGTCTCCGCTGACCCCATGACGGAGGCGGCGATAACCCTCTCAAGAGTGAGGGGAGCCCTGAAGCGAGGGAAGCAAGTAAAAGACTCAGACAAAAGCTACAAAGAAAGAATAAAGCATTAAGATGAGATACTCATGCGGAGACCAGTGGCGGCTTCTTTACTTCCTTGCGGAAGCGGATGGCCTTCGCGGCCGCCTCGTCTCGCTTGGTCGCCGTAGCTGAACTCTTGGGCTTCTTCGGCCGACTGCCGAATAAGGTCGACATGGCTCTATGTTTTTTCCCACTGCCTGGAGCACTCGGCGCGGCAAAAGAGCCCACGCTGGGATGACTGGCTCCTGGCCGGTGGCGGGGGGCGACCTCCTCCTCATCATCAGGCCAGTCCTCTAGACTGGCCCCGAGCCGCGGGCCACCTCCTCCCTCGGCGTCGTCTTCCAAAGCCGCCACCCCCAGATTGGGGTCGTCGACATCGCTCTCCGCCTGGTCGGCGAGGAACTCGCGGACCGGCCCCGTGGTGCCGGCTGGTGGATGGAGGAGGGGATTCTGGCCAAAGCCGACTGGTCAGGTCACACAAAACAAACTCGGCAAGAAAGAACACAATTCAAAGAAAGAAAGAAAAGGCAACTCACTGTGGGTGGGGGGTTGGCGCGGGAATACGGCTCCTTGCCGAACCGCCAGTCCTCCAGGAGCTTGTTGTCCGAGAGGTAGTTCACCATGTAGGCCACCTCCTCGTGAGGCATGTCCTTGGTGCACATCTGACTCGGGTCACGGCGCCCGCTCATTTGGCATATCATGTGGGGGCGGCCTTGGAGCGGGAGAACTCGGCGCGCCATGAAGGCGGCCAGCAGGTCCGGACCAGTCAGGCCCTCTGACTGCGTCAGTACTCGGAGTCGCGCGATGGCGCCGGCTCCCGCAAGCGTCAGCGACTTGGCCCGGAACGACCAGTTGGGCAGTCTCCCAGCCGACGGGCCAGCTTCGAAAGCCGGCAGGTTGACCCAATCGCCCCCGTGAAGACGCTCTTCATGTAGAAGTACGATCGCTGCCACATCTTCACCGATTTTATCAGCTTGATAACGGGGAAGGGGTTGTCGGCCCCCGACCTCCGCACGGCGATGAATGCGCCGCACTGAGCCGGCACGCCTGCTGCCTAAGTGCCGAGTTTGGAGTAGAAGAACTCCCCCCAGAGCTCGAGGGTGGGGAGCACTCCGAGGAAGCCTTCGCACAAGGCCATGAAGGCGGACAGCAGCACTACCGTGTTGGGCGTGAGGTGGTGTGGCTGGAGGCCGTAGAACTCCAGGAAGGAGCGGAAGAAGCTACTCGCCGACAGCCCCAATCCGCGCAGGCAGTGCGAGCGGAAGACAACCCGCTCGCCCTCCTCCGGTGCCGGAGAGATCTCCCCCCTCGGCGCAAGGCGTACCCGCACGTAATCATCACCGGGAAGCCGACGAGTCTTGCGGAGGAACTCGATGTGGTCGTCGTGGACTTCTGAGCCATCCCAGGTGCCGGAATGCACCGAGGGAGGCGCGGCGGCAGAAGAAGAACTCATCGTGAGCGGATCGCCGCGGTGTTCGGCAAAGCTTGGGCGCGCGGCGGTGCGAGGAAGAAGGAGAAGATGAAGAAGAGCATGGAGTAGCATGGAGAAGGGGCGCGCGTGCTCCGCCGCGCCCCCTCCTCCCGCTACTTATAGCCTCATGGGTTGCGAAGCCGAGGGGGCGGTCGTGGGATTTACTGCGCCCATGACCCCACGACCCCCATGTTTCCACGACGAAGTTACTGCGCGTAGTAACTCCACAGGTATCCCAACCGTCCACCCGGGCCACAGCGGATCCGCTCGGGCGCCGAGGCGCGGTAATGGCCGGCCCCACCTACGGACCTGTCCTGTCACGCGCGTAGGCTGGCAGACTGGCCCGACTGCGTGTTGCCACGTGACGGGCCCGGAATGGGCGGCGGCCTGGAAGCTTAGCCAGCACGCTACTTGGATCCCGCCGCGACGTTCGAAATATTGTGCGAGTCAGAGTTGAGCAAGTCCGACCCCTTCTAGTCGGCCCGACAGTAAGTCAAGCAAGATCCATGTCTCGGGCACCCACAAGGAGAAACTGCTGAGGCTCCTTGGCCGATCGTCCGTGGCGCATCATCAGCTTCGGGGACTACTGTCAGAGTAATGGGCCACGGGTAGGCTAACTTGAGTCCCAGAACCTTTCAAGACATCGGGGCAGGCTGCGCCCCTCAAGACCCCAGGACAAAGAGCCGCCTTCTGAGGAGTCGGCGGCGAGGCCACCGACTAGCCACTCGCGGCCGAGTCCTAGGGACGACTTCAGGACAATCCGACTCCTGACTGACGACTTCCCAAGAAGCCGGCCTTGGGGAGTCGGCCCGCGACTCTAGCAAAACCCCACGTCCTCATCAAGAGGGACAGGACAGGGGAGTGGCTACAGTGAAGATTGCTCCCACCCCTTTCCAAAGGCAAGCATGGTCATAGTACGCCGTACCCGCGGAGATCTCCGTGCGGCGTGGCACTATTGTCATGCTGGCCCTGACATCAGCACCGGCGGACCGAACCCTGTGCCCATGACGGCTTGTTTGTACGACCTTTGGGAGGCGGGTCCCACCGGCCAGCGGGATCCCAGAAGACGGCCAGTGCGCCACAAGTTGGACCCGTCGGGAGTCGGCCCCCGAGAGTCAGCCAGCTCCTCCCCCGGGGCCCACGCGCCATTAACCAGATGTGACGGAGAGTGGCAATAGTGATCACCCGCCAGGCGGCGGGGCTGTTGCCACGACTCCATGACGAAGCACGCGTCATTAGAAGCACGGCTACAGTAATCAGCAGCCGGCAAGACCCGCCTGCGGCAGACGCGGCCTATCGGCTCCGTACCGGGCCAGTCGGCGGGGCCCACCAGTCGGCAGGCCCCAGGAGTCTGCAGATAAAACGATGACCAGAGAGACTAACGGTTGGGCCCGCGTCCAGCCGGATTACCATTGTACCCCTGGGGGGTAGGCCTATATAAACCCCCAGGGCACCCATGCAAAGGGTTGGAATCAATTAGTACTAGACCAGATCATATAGGGAGGAGGAAGCTAGCCTTGCCTTCTCCTACCTCTAGGAAACAGCTCAAGGAGCAGTCGTGTAAACACTTGCCATAGTGATCATGCGGAGACCCCGCAGAGCAGCAGTAGGGGTATTATCTCCCCGGAGAGCCCTGAAGCTGGGTAAGATTCGCCGGCGTGCATGTCTTCGCCTCATCCCTTCTCCAGGCACCGGCGACATTCTACTCGCCCCCACCATGATAAGCCATCCTTTGGCATATGTCGCACCCAACCCCCGACAGCCATGGAGCCAGAGCCGGGACCACAAGTTGATCCTTCACAACAGTCTAATTACCAGTGGGATCCGGAGATGATTGCCAACCAGTGGCAATCGGAGTCTTCTTCTTCTTTGCAGTACGACCCCAACTATTATTATGGATATCAGCCAGGCCAGGCGTGGCCATAGACCAACTTAGGCCAAAAACCTAAGCTTGGGGGAGTACGTATTTCCCACCGACATTACATTCATGTTCACACACTCATTTCTCGATGTTGGTGCTCATACTTTTTCATTGTATCATACATGCTAGTTTATTTTACTTTTTATGCTTTCTTCTTGTGTGTTTAATAAACCTTAAGAAAAATCAAAAAATTAGTTGTAGCTTTTAATTAGTTTACTTTCATGCTTGTAGTAGTAATTAAGAAGAAAACCCAAAAAGATTTCCTGCTCTTCTTTTGCTTGTTGGGAGCTTTCCCGTGTAAATAGTTTTATTGCTTTTCTTTTCTTTGGGGGTCGATAGGAGAAGACCATAATTAAATTGTTGAAGTGGCTCTTATATGCATTATTGTTGATCTGACAAAAGAGCACATATTGCCTTGTCTTCTCCTGTTTATTGAATGCTTGCAGATTCCAGCTTAGTCCAATGCACGCGCACTATTATTATTATTATTATTATTATTATTATTATTATTATTATTATTATTATTCACATCATTCGGTCGTGAAAGTGAAAGGCAATTATGATGATATATGATGGAATGACTGAGATAAGAAAAACTGGTATGAACTCGACCTCTTTTGTTTTTGTAAATATGATTAGTTCATCATTCCTGATTCAGCCTATTATGAATAAACATGTTTGCAATGACAACTAGAGATCATAGTTCCTTGTGCCATGCTTGATTAGCTATGAGTCATAATGGTTTACCTTGCATGCCAACATGCTATTGAGATGGTTATGATGTGGTATGATAGGGTGGTATCCTCCTATGAATGATTTAAGTGACTTGACTTGGCGCATGTTCATGCATGTAGTTGAAACAAAATCAACATAGCCTTCACAATATTTATGTTCATGGTGGATTATATCCTACTCATGCTTGCATTCGGTGTTGATTAATTTTAATGCATGTTCATGACTATTGTCGCTCTCTAGCTGGTCGCTTCCCAGTCTTTTGCTAGCCTTCACCAGTACTAAGCGGGAATACTGCTTGTGCATCCAATCCATAAGCCCCAAAGTTATTCCACATGAGTCCACTATACCTACCTACATACGGTATCTACCTGTCGTTCCAAGTAAATTTGTATGTGCCAAACTCTAAACCTTCAAATAAATATCATGTTTTGTATGCTCGAAAAGCTCATGTATCAACTAGGGATGTCTATATCTTCCATGTTAGGCGGGTTATGCTCAAGAGGAGTGGACTCCGCTCATCACTCACGAGGTAAATGGCTGGTCACCGGGATGCCCAGTCCCATGCTGTATGCAAACTAAATCAAAATAATTGCAAACAAAACTCCCCCTGGGACTCTTGTTAGTTGGAGGCACTTGTTTTTTCAAGCAAGCCATGGATTGATGCTTGTTGGTGGAAGGGGGAGTATAAAGTTTACCATTCTGTTTGGGAACCGCCTATAATGTGTGTAGCATGGAAGATATCGCCATCTCTTGGTTGTTATGTTGACAATGGAAGTATACCACTCAAAATATTATTCACCTCTATTTCAAAACCGAGCTCTGGCACCTCTACAAATCCATGCTTCCCTCTGCGAAGGGCCTACCTATTTACTTTTATGCTGAGTCATCATCTTCTTATTAAAAAGCACTAGTTGGAGAGCACCGCTGTCATTCACATTCATTACTGTTAACTTACATTGAGTATGACTTGATTGGATCTCTTTTACCATGAATTAAAATGTCTAGTCGGTCCTTGGTCTTTAAAGGTGCTCTGCATTTATGTTTTGCGGTCTCAGAAAGGGCTATCGAGATACCATCTTGTTATATCATATTATGATTGTTTTGAGAAAGTGTTGTCATCCGAGATTTATTATTATTGCTCGCTAGTTGATTATGCTATTGATATGAGTAAACTTGAGACCTAAGCATTATTGTGAATGTGGTTAGTTATAATCTTTGCTGAAAACTTGAATGTTGGCTTTACATATTTACAACAACAAGAGCAAACAGAGTTTGTAAAAGTTTCCTTATCACTTTCAGTTTGTCAAGTGAGTTGCTTGAGGACAAGCAAAGGTTTAAGCTTGGGGGAGTTGATATGTCTCCATCGTATCTACTTTTGCAAACACTTTTGCCCTTGTTTTGGACTCTAACTTGCATGATTTGAATGGAACTAACCCGGACTGACGCTGTTTTCAGCACAATTACTATGGTGTTATTTATGTGCAGAAACAAATGTTCTCGGAATGACCTGAAACTTCACGGAGCAACTTTTTTGGAAAATATAAAAAATACCTGCAAAAGATGAAGGCCAGGGGTCCCACCACCTGTCCACGAGGGTGGGGGGCACGCCCCCTACCTCATGGGCCCCCTAGTACCTCTCCGACTCCAACTCCAACTCTGTATATTGTGTTTCGGGGAGAAAAAAATTAGAGAGAAAAAATCATCGCGTTTTACGATACGGAGCCGCCGCCAAGGCCTAAAACCTCTCGGGAGGGCTGATCTGGAGTCCGTTCGGGGCTCCGGAGAGGGGAATCCGTCGCCATCGTCATCATCAACCATCTTCCATCACCAATTTCATGATGCTCACCGCCGTGCGTGAGTAATTCCATCGTAGGCTTGCTGGACGGTGATGGGTTGGATGGGATCTATCATGTAATCGAGTTAGTTTTGTTAGGGTTTGATCGCTAGTATCCACTATGTTCTGAGATTGATGTTGCTATGACTTTGCTATGCTTAATGCTTGTCACTATGGCCCGAGTGCCATGATTTCAGATCTGAACCTATTATGTTTTCATCAATATATGAGTGTTATTGATCCTATCTTGCAAGTCTATAGTCACCTATTATGTGTTATGATCCGTTAACCCCGAAGTGACAATAATCGGGATACTTACCGGTGATGACCGTAGTTTGAGGAGTTCATGTATTCACTATGTGTTAATGCTTTGCTCCGGTTCTCTATTAAAAGGAGGCCTTAATATCCCTTAGTTTCCGCAAGGACCCCGCTACCACGGGATGGTAGGACAAAAGATGTGATGCAAGTTCTTTTCCATAAGCACGTATGACTATGTTCGGAATACATGCCTACATTATATCAATGAACTGGAGATAGTTCTGTGTCACCCTAGGTTATGACCGTTACATGATGAACCGCATCCGACATAATTCTCCATCACTGATCCATTGCCTATGAGCTTTCCATATATTTTTCCTCGCTTATTTACTTTCCCGTTGCTATTGCTATCATCACTACAAAATACCAAAAACATTACTTTTACTATGTTACCTTTTGTTACTGTTACCACTACTATCATATTACTTTGCTACTAAATACTTTGCTGCAGATACTAAGTTTCCAGGTGTGGTTGAATTGACAACTCATCTGCTAATACTTGAGAGTATTCTTTGGCTCCCCTTGTGTCGAATCAATAAATCTGGGTTGAATACTTTACCCTCGAAAACTGTTGCGATCCCATATACTTGTGGGTTATCAACCGGTCGGCTTCAGTTAGCAACGGTAGTGAAGGAATCGCTCGATCGGGTTCAGTTAACAGCCATCGATCGATCGCTCGGGTTCAGTAATGCGTAGCCTGCAGTGCAATTGCTCGGATTCAGTTAGATCCCAACGCCTCGCACCCACGCGTGTGCGTGTACGAGAGAAACGCTCATCGCTCGGCCCCGACCACCCACCATAACAGGGAACACCCTGATATTTTCCTCGCCCTCGCTTCTACCACGGTTTTTTCCATCATGGACAGCCCAAAGAATGTTATGCAGTTGCGTCTCCGGCCCGCCCATGAAGAAGAGCCCATTTTCTGTCATAGAAGTAGGACCCTACCACATCTATGATGATACCGGGTTTTGTCACAATTATCGTCATAGAAGTGTCATAAGTATGATGGAATTTTTTTCCGTTCGGCCCAAAATGTCACGGATGTGTCTTTTTTTGTAGTGTATACAGATCTGAATGTAGCAGACCTGTTGACTAAGCCTCTTCCATGAGCAAAACATGATCAGCTCCAAGAATCTATGGGTGTTAGATTCATTACAATGTAATCTAGATTATTGACTCTTGTGCAAGTGGGAGACTGAAGGAAATATGCCCTAGAGGCAATAATAAAGTTGTTATTTTATATTTCCTTATTCATGATAAATGTTTATTATTCATGCTAGAATGGTATTAATCGGAAACCTAAATACATGTGTGAATACATAGACAAGCACTGTGTCCCTAGTGAGCCTCTACTTAACTAGCTCATTGATCAAAGATGGTTAAGGTTTCCTAACCATGGACATGAGTTGTCATTTGATAACGGATCACATCATTAATAAGATGATGTGATGGACAAGACCCATCCGTTAGCTTAGCATAATGATCGTTCAGTTTTATTGCTATTGCTTTCTTCATGTCAAATACATATTCCTTCGACTATGAGATTATGCAACTCCCAGATACCGGAGGTATGCCTTGTGTGCTATCAAATGCCACAACGTAACTGGGTGATTATAAAGATGCTCTATGGGTATCTCCGAAGGTGTTTGTTGAGTTGGCATAGATCAAGATTGGGATTTGTCACTCTGAGTATCGGAGCGGTATCTCTGGCCCTCTCGGTAATACACATCATAAGCTTTCAAGCAAACAACTGAGGAGTTAGTCACGAGGTGATGTATTACAGAATGTGTAAAGAAACTTGCCGGCAACGATATTGAACTAGGTATGAAGATACCGACGATCGAATCACGGGCAAGTAACATACCGATAGACAAAGGGAATTGCGTATGTTGTCATAACGGTTCGACCGATAAATATCTTCATAGAATATGTAGGAGCCAATACGGGCATCCAGGTTCCGCTACTGGTTATTGACCGGAGAGGTGTCTCGGTCATGTCTACATAGTTCTCGAACCTGTAGGATCCGCACGCTTAACGTTTGATGACGATATTGTATTATATGAGCTATGTGATTTGGTGAGAGAATGTTGCTTTGAGTCCCGGATGAGATCACGGACATGACGAGGAGTCTCGAAATGGTCGAGAGGTAAAGATTGATATATAGGACGATGGTATTCGGACACGGAAGCGTGTTGAAAGGTATCGAGTATTTATTGGAGTACCGGAGGGGTTACCAGACACCCGGGGGAATATGTGGGCCATATCATGAGTGGGGAGCACACCAGCCCACAAGGGGTGGCGCCCCCTATTGAAGGAGGCCGATTGGGAGAAGAAAAAAAGGGGGTTCGCCCCCCTTCCTTCTCTCTTCCCCCTTCCCTTTTCTCTCCGGTGTTATATGGAAGGGGGGCGCCACTTGGGGAAACCCCAAGTAGGATTCGGATCCTACTTGGGGTGGACCCTGGCTGCCTCCCCTCTCCCTCCCACCTATATATATGGGGGGAGGGGCTAGCACAACCCGGACAATTACCTAGCCGTGTGCGGCACCCGCCTCCATCGTTTACACCCTCGGTCATATTTTCGTAGTGCTTAGGAAAAGCCCTGCGAGGATCACTTCACCATCACCGTCACCATGTCGTCATGCTAATGGAACTCATCTACTACCTCGACGTCTTGCTGGACCAAGAAGGCGAGGGACGTCACCGAGCTAAACGTGTGCACAACTCGGAGGTGCCGTACGTTCGGTACTCGATCGGTGGATCGATAAGAAAGTTCGACTACATCAACCGCGTTGTGAAAAGCTTCCGCTTACGGTCTACGAGGGTATGTAGACACACTCTCCCTCTCGTTGCTATGCATATCCATGGATAGATCATTGCGCGTGTGTATAATTTTTTTTGTTTTTCCATGCAACGTTTCCCAACACTAATTGCTCATCAGGGAAGCTATCATCAATAGGCAGTGGGTCAGCAAGAACATTTTCTTACCTAGACAAGTTGTCTGCAACGGGGTCCTCAGCTCCCTTTCTATCAATAATATGCAAATCAAATTCTTGTAACAAGAGAACCCATCTAATAAGTCTAGGTTTAGCATCTTTATTTTCCATAAGATATTTAATAGCAACATGATTAGTGTGAACAGTTACTTTGGAATCAACAATATAAGATCTGAACTTGTCACAAGCAAAAACAACTTCTAATAATTCTTTTTCAGTAGTAGCATAATTTCTCTAGGCACTGTCTAGAGTTTTACTAGCATAATGAATAACATCCAATTTCTTATCAACTCTTTGCCCTAGAACAACACTAACAACATAATCACTAGCATCACACATAATTTCAAAGGGTAAATTCCAATCAGGTGGCTGAACAATAGGTGTAGAAATCAAGTATTTCCTACGTATTTCAAATGCTTCTACACAATCATCATCAAAAACAAAAGGAACATCTTTTTGCAAGAGATTAGTGAGGGGCCTAGAAATTTTAGAGAAATCTTTAATAAACCTCGTATAGAAAACAACATGACCAAGGAAACTTCTTATACCTTTGATATCTTTATGACACGTCATCTTTTCAATAGCATCTACTTTAGCTTTATCAACTTCAATACCTGTTTCAGAAATTTTATGCCCCAAGTCAATACCTTCATTAACCATAAAGTGGAACTTCTCCCAATTCAAGACAAGATTAGTTTCTTCACATCTCTGGAAAACTCGGTCAAGGTTGCTTAAGCAATTATCAAAAGAAGTTCCGTAAACAGAGAAATCGTCCATGAAAACCTCAACAATCTTTTCACAAAAGTCAGAGAATATAGCAGTCATACATCTTTGAAAGGTAGCAGGTGCATTGCATAAACCAAAAGGCATACATCTATAAGCAAAAATACCGAAAGGGCAAGTAAAAGTGGTCTTTTCTTAGTCCTCTTTTGACATGGGTATTTGAGAAAAACCAGAATAACCATCTAGAAAGCAAAAATGTGTATGTTTGGACAATGTTTCTAGCATTTGATCAATAAAAGGTAGAGGGTAATGATCTTTTCTAGTAGCTTTGTTTAATTCTTTTGTGGAATCAATTCATTCTTATCATTAGGAACAATAGTAATACCTCCCTTCTTAGGGACACAATGAACGGGACTAACCCATCTACTATCAGCAATAGGATAAATTATACCTGCCTCCAGAAGCTTTAGTATTTCATCTCTTACCACTTCTTTCATCTTTGGATTTAACCGTCGTTGACGATCAACAATTGATTTAGCATAGGGCTCCATATTAATTTTGTGCTAACATAGAGTGGGACTAATGCCCTTAAGATCATCAAGAGTGTATCCAATAGCGGCAAGATGCTTCTTCAGAGTTTTCAATAATTTCTTTTCTTCATGCTCTGAAAGGTTCGCACTAATAATAAAAGGATATATCTTCTTTAAATCAAGATAAGCATATTTCAAAGTATCAAGTAATTGTTTAATCTCAAACACGGGATCACCCTTGGGTGGAGGAGGATCTCCAAGGATTTCAACAGGCAAATTGTGTTTCAAAACAGGCATTTGGTTAGTGAATATTTCATCTAATTCCTTTCTTTCATTCATAAACATATCATTTTCATGGTCCAGTAAATATTGTTCTAGAGGATCAGTAGGAGGCACGACAATAGAAGCAAGACCAATAATTTCATCCTTACTAGGCAATTCTTTATCATGGGGTTGTCTATGAAACTTAGAGAAATTAAAATCATGAGGCACATCCCCAAAACTTACAGTAACAATTTCCTGTTCGCAATCTATCCTAGCATTAAAAGTGTTCAAGAAAGATCTACCAAATATAATGGGACAGAAATCATCTTGTGAGGAACCAAGAACAAGAAAAATCAGCAGGGTATTTTATTTTCCCACACAAGACTTCAACATCTCTAACAATCCCAGTTGGTGATATAGTATCTCTATTAGCAAGCTTAATAGTAACATCAATATCTTCTATCTCAGCAGGTGCAATATCATTCATAATTTCTTGATATAAGGAAAAAGGAATTGCAGTCACACTAGCACCCACATCACATAAGCCATGATAACAATGTTCTTCTATTTTAACACAACACACTGGCATGCCAACAATAGGTCTATGTTTATCTTTAACATCAGGTTTAACAATCCTAGCAGCTCAATCATAGAAATAAATAACATGCCCATCAATATTATCAGACAAGAGATCTTTAACCATAACAATACTGGGTTCAACTTTAATTTGTTCAGGGGGTGTAGGTATTATAGTATAACTCTTACGAACCACAACTGAAGCTTTAGCATGATCCTTAATCCTAACAGGAAAAATGTTGTTTCTCAATATAAGCAGTAGGAACAATATGATCAACATTATAAGTAACAATTTCTTCTTCAACTTTAATAGGTTCTACTACTTTCACTTCAATGGGAGGATGATATTTAGACCACTTCTCATTAGGGAGATCAACATGAGTAGCAAATGATTCACAAAAAGAAGCTACTATCTTAGAGTCAAGTCCATATTTAGTGCTAAATTCACGAAAAACATTGGTATCCATAAAACATTTAACACAATCAAACTTAAGGTTTATACTTGACTCATTACCTTTCTCGAGTTCCCAATCTTCAGAGTTGCATTTAATTCGTTCCAATAACCCATTTGAATTCAATAGTCCTATTCATAAAAGAACCGGTACAAGAAGTATCGAGCAAGGATTGATCATTATGAGAAAGCTGGGCATAAAAATTCCGAATGATAATTTCTCTTGAGAGCTCATGATTGGTGCATGAATATAACATTGACTTAAGCCTCTCCCAAGCTTGAGTGATACTTTCTCCTTCACGAGGCCAAACATTATATATATAATTCCAATCACAATGAACCAGATGCATAGGATAAAACTTTTGATGAAATTCCAATTTCAATCGGTTGTAGTCCCAAGATCCAATATCATCACATAGCCTATACCATGTCAATGCCTTTCCATTCAAAGATAGGAAAACATTCTTCTTGACATCATCCTCGGTGTAATGCCCGGATAATTAAGCTACAGTGAAACTCTGCTAATGATGCCACATCACCTCCGTTACTGTTGCTAATCTCTCGTTAGTCCAAAACTAGTTCAAAAATCAAATTCAAAATATGGCAAACAACAAAAGTTTTCAAACATTGAAAAAAATGTTCGGTTTCTGCCAAATATTACATAGGTAATTATAGTGAAGAAAACACATGTTTAGAAAATGCTAGAATGCTCTAAAACAAGTAAAACAGAAAAAGGGAAAAGAATAAAAACAAACAAACAAAGCTAACAGAAATAAAGAGAGAAAGAAACCCCCCGGGCCAAATGGCCCGGCTAGCCAACAATCGGCCCATCTGGGCCATCCCACTCCCCATTCCTCCTTGTCGCCTCCATCCCCGCGCGCTGTTCCCATGACCGCGCCATGAACAGGGCGCGTCCCCGTCGCACCACCTCGTCGCCCTCGCCGATGGGATAAGTCACCACACCCTTGCCTCCTCGGTTCCCTCTCCAACTCACCCCCGCTCTCCCTCTTGGCCTCTCCCTCTCCCCTCAGATCCACCTGGCCACTTCCTCCTTCCCCACCGCATATGAGTGCCGCCATGATCTCGCCACCGTAGAACTCGTGGCCACCGCGACCTCCTCGCCTCACCACGGTGCCAGCTCGCTCTGCCTCCGTCCTCTACGCCGTCTGCAACCACCGGACCGAGATGGGAGCCACTTCAGGGAGCGGATTGAGACGCCCCATTCCGCCTCGGCCGCTGTTGATCTTCTCCAACTCCGGCCACCCTCTGCTGCCCTTAATGTGTCACCGGCTTTCCTTAGCCATTCGGTGAGCTTCTCCCTCTCTCCCATCTCACTGGTAGCTCGCCTGTTCGCCCATAGCTAATCACCGCCATGACTGTGCTTTGTCCGCCGCCGATGAGCTCGTGGCCGTCTTCACAGCCGTCGCCATGCTCGCCTGATCCTGCCCCTGTGTTCCTAGCGTTTCCAGGACCCAACGCACCCGCGCACGCGCTTCCCCATGGCCCCTAGCCCCTAGCTCGTTGAGCGCCCGAACGCGCCACCGCCTGTGCTCGTCGCTAGCATACCTCCGGTGACCAAATGGTCACGGGTGTGCGACCAGCAGCTTCGCTGCACCGCGTAGAACCTGCCAAGCCTCTTCATTTGCTCAGTAGCACATTGTTTCGCCATCGTCGTCTGATACGTCCATTTTGCATCATGCTTTTATATCAATATTTATTGCATTATGGGCTGTTATTACACATTATGTCACAATACTTGTGCCTATTCCCTCTTATTTTACAAGGTTTACATGAAGAGGGAGAATGCCGACAGTTGGAATTCTGGGCTGGAAAAGGAGCAAATATTAGAAACCTATTCTGCACAGCTCCAGATGTCCTGAAACTTCACGGAAGCTATTTCCAGAATATATATAAAAAATACTGAGCGCAAGAAGTTCCAGAGGGGGGCCACACCCTTGGCATGCCCCCTGCCTCGTGGGCCCCCCTGGTGGCCCTCCGATGCCCATCATCTGCTATATGGAGTCTTTCGTCGAGGAAAAAATCAGAAGCAAGCTTTCGGGATGAGACTCCGCCGCCACGAGGCGGAACCTAGGCTGAACCAATCTAGGGCTCTAGCGGAGCTGTTCTGCCGGGGAAACTACCCTCCGGGAGGGGGAAATCATCACCATCGTCATCACCAATGATCCTCATTGAGAGGGGGTCAATCTCCATCAACATCTTCACTAGCACCATCTCATCTCAAACCCTAGTTCATCTCTTGTATCCAATCTTTGTATCCAAACCTTAGATTGGTACCTGTGGGTTGCTAGTAGTGTTGATTACTCCTTGTAGTTGATGCTAGTTGGTTTACTTGGTGGAAGATCATATGTTCAGATCTATTATGCATATTAATACCCTTCTGATTATGAATATGAATATGCTTTGTGAGTAGTTACGTTTGTTCCTGAGGACATGGGAGAAGTCTTGCTATTAGTAGTCATGTGAATTTGGTATTCATTCGATATTTTGACGAGATGTATGTTGTCATCCCTCTAGTGGTGTCATGTGAACGTCGACTACATGAAACTACACCATTGTTTGGGCCTAGAGGAGGCATTGGGACGTAATAAGTAGATGATGGGTTGCTAGAGTCAGAAGCTTAAACCCTAGTTTATGCGTTGCTTCGCAAGGGGCTGATTTGGATCCATATGTTTCATGCTATGGTTAGGTTTGCCTTAATACTTCTTTGGTAGCTGCGGATGCTTGCAATAGGAGTTAATCATAAGTGAGATGCTTGTCCAAGTAAGGGCAGCACCCAAGCACCGGTCCACCCACATATCAGATTATCAAAGTACCGAACGCGAATCATATGGCCGTGATGAAAATTAGCTTGACGATAATTCCCATGTGTCCTCGGGAGCGCTTTACATCATATAAGAGTTTGTCCAGGCTTGTCCTTTGCTACAAAAAGGATTGGGCCATCTTGCTGCACCTTATTTACTTTTATTACTTGTTGCTCGTTACCAATTACCTTATCACAAAACTATTTGTTACCAATAATTTCAGTGCTTGCAGAGAATACCTTGCTGAAAACCGCTTATCATTTCCTTCTGCTCCTCGTTTGGTCCGACACACTTACTTATCTAAAGGACCACGATAGATCCCCTATACTTGTGGGTCATCAAGACTCTTTTCTGGCGTCGTTTCCGGGGAGTGAAGCGCATTTGGTAGGTGGAATTTGGTAAGGAAAAATTTATATAGTGTGCTGAAATTTGCTGTCACTTGTTACTATGGAAAGTAATCCTTGAGGGGCTTGTTCGTGGTATCTTTGCCCCGATCGGTAGAGCAAATAGTTGCTCCTCAACCTACTGGACCTACTGAAAATGAAAATGTTTACTTCGAAATTCCTTCAGGTATTATAGAGAAACTGCTAGCTAATCCTTTTGCAAGAGATGGAACATTGCATCCCGACTTACACTTAATCTATGTGGATGAGGTTTTTAGATTATTTAAGCTTGCAGGTATGCCCGATGATGTTATCAAGAAGAAGGTTCCCTTTATCTTTTAAGGGAGATGCATTGACATGGTATAGGCTATGTGATGATATGGGATCATGGGACTATAAGTGATTGAAATTGGAATTTCATCAGAAGTTTTATCCTATGCATCTTGTTCATCATGATCGTAATTATATATATAATTTTTCGCCTCGTGAAGGAGAAAGCATCGCTCAAGCCTGGGGGAGACTTAAGTTAATGTTATATTCATGCCCCAATCATGAGCTCTCAAGAGAAATAATTATTCATAATTTTTATGCTCGGCTTTCTGGCAACAATCGCTCCATGCTCGATACTTCCTGTACTGGTTCCTTTCTGAATACAAATGGAATTTATTGGAGAGAATTAAATGCAACTCTGAAGATTAGCATCTCGACGAAGGTAAAGAGTCAGGTATGACACCTAAGTTTTATTGTGTTAAATTTATGGATACCGATGTTTTCCATAAATTTAGCACTAAATATGGACTTGACTCTGAGATAGTAGCTTCTTTCTATGAATCCTTTGCTACTCATGTTGATCTTCCTAAGGAGAAGTGGTTTAAATATAATCCTCCCATTGAAGTAAAGTAGTTGCACCTATTAAAGCTGAAGAAAAGACCATCACTTATAATGATCCTATTGTTCCTACTGCTTATGTTGAGAAACCACCTTTCCCTGTTAGAATAAAGAATCATGCTAAAGCTTCAACTCTGGTCAACAAAAGTAATATTAAGACAACTAAACCCCCTGAGCAAGTTAAACTTGAACCTAATGTTGCTATGGTTAAAGATTTCTTGGCCGATAATATTGATGGGCAGGTTATTTACTTCTGTAATGAGACTGCTAGAATTGCTAAACCTGGTGCTAAGGATAAACATAGACCTGTCGTAGGCATGCCTGTTATTTCTGTTAAAATAGGAGATCATTGTTATCATGGCTTGTGTGATATGGGTGCTAGTGCTAGTGTAATACCTATCTCCTTATACAAAGAAATTATGCATGATATTGCACCAGCTGAAATAGAAGGTATTGATGTTACCATTAAGCTTGCTAATAGAGATACTATTTCACCAATTGGGATTGTTAGAGACGTTGAAGTCTTGTGTGGGAAGGCTAAATATCCTGCTGATTTTCTTGTTCCATTATATTTGGTAGACCCTTCTTGAACACTGTCAATGCTAAGATAGACTGCAATAAGGATATTGTTTCTGTTCGTTTAGGGGATATGTCTCATGAGTTTAATTTTGCTAAATTTAGTAGACAACCACATGACAAATAATTTCCTAGTAAAGATGAAATTATTGGTCTTGCTTCTATTGCCGTGCCTCCTACTGATCCATTAGAACAATATTTGCTAGACCATGAAAATGATATGTTCATGAATGAAAGAAGGGAAATAGATGAAGTATTCTTTAAATAGGGACCTATTCTGAAACACAATTTTCCTGTTGAAATCTTAGGGGATCCTCATCCACCCAAGGGTGATCCCATGTTCGAGCTTAAACCATTACCTGATACTCTTAAATATGCTTATCTTGATGAAAAGAAAATATATCCTGTTATTATTAGTGTTAACCTTTCAGAGAAGGAAGAAGATAAATTATTGAAAACTCTAAAGAAGCACCGTGCTGCTATTGGATATACTCTTGATGATCTTAAGGGCATTAGTCCCACTCTATGTCAACACAAAATAAATTTGGAGGAAGACGCCAAACCAGTTATCGATCATCAACGACGGCTGAATCCTAAGATGAAAGAAGTGGTAAGAAAGGAAATATTGAAGCTCCTTGAGGAAGGTATAATTTATCACGTTGTTGATAGTCAGTGGGTAAGTCCTGTCTATTGTGTCCCTAAGAAGGGAGGTATCACTGTTGTTCCTAATGATAAAGATGAATTGATCCCACAAAGAATTATTACAGGTTATAGGATGGTAATTGATTTTCACAAATTAAATAAGGCTGCTAAAAAAGATCATTACCCTTTGCCTTTTATTGATCAAATGCTAGAAAGGTTATCCAAACATACACATTTTTGCTTTTTAGATGCTTACTCTGGCTTCTCTCAAATATGTGTGTCAGCTAATGATCAATCAAAGACCACTTTTACTTGCCCTTTCGGTACTTTTGCTTATAGACGTATGACTTTTGGTTTATGTAATGCACCTGCTATCTTTCAAAGATGCATGATGGCTATATTTTCTGACTTTTGTGAAAAGATATGTGAGGTATTCATGGATGATTTCTCCGTTTATGGATCCTCTTTTGATGATTGCTTGAGCAACCTTGATCGAGTTTTGCAAAGATGTGAAGAAACTAATCTTGTCTTGAATTGGGAGAAATGCCACTTTATGGTTAATGAAGGTATTGTCTTGGGGCATAAAATTTCTGAAAGAGGTATTGAAGTTGATAAAGCTAAAGTTGATGCTATTGGAAAGATGCCATGCCCCAAGGACATTAATGGTATAAGAAGCTTCCTCGGTCATGCCGGTTTTTATAGGACATTCATTAAGGACTTCTCAAAAATTTCTCGGCCTCTGACTAACATATTACAAAAAGATATTCCTTTTGTCTTTGATGATGATTGTGTAGAAGCATTTGAAATACTTAAGAAAGCATTGATTTTTGCACCTATTGTTTAGCCACCTGATTGGAATTTACCCTTTGAAATTATGTGTGATGCTAGTGATTATGCTGTAGGTGTTGTTCTAGGGCAAAGAGTTGATAAGAAATTAAATGTTATTCAATATGCTGGTAAAATTCTAGACAATGCCCAGAGAAATTATGCTACCACTGAAAAAGAATTTTTAGCAGTTGTTTTTGCTTGTGATAAGTTTAGACCTTATATTGTTGATTCTAAAGTAACTATTCACACTGATCATGCTTCTATTAAATACCTAATGGAAAAGAAAAATGCTAAACCTAGACTTATTAGATGGGTTCTCTTGCTACAAGAATTTGATTTGCATATTATTGATAGAAAGGGAGCTGAGAACCCTGTTGCAGACAACTTGTCTAGGTTAGAAAATGTTCTTGATGGCCCACTACCTATTGATGATAGCTTTCCTGATGAACAATTAAATGTCATAAATGCTTCTCGAACTGCTCCATGGTAGGATGATTACGCTAATTATATTGTTGCTAAATTTATACCACCTAGTTTCACATACCAGCAAAAGAAAAAGTTCTAATATGATTTGAGACATTACTTTTGGGATGACCCACATCTTTATAAAGAAGGAGTAGATGGTATTATTAGACATTGTGTACCTGAGCATGAACAGGAACAGATCATACGCAAGTGTCACTCTGAGGCTTATGGAGGACACCATGCTGGAGATAGAACTGCACATAAGGTATTGCAATCCGGTTTTTATTGGCCTACTCTTTTCAAGGATGCCCATAAGTTTGTCTTGTCTTGTGACGAATGTCAAAGAATTGGTAATATTAGTAGACGTCAAGAAATGACTATGAATTATTCACTTGTTATTGAACCGTTTGATGTTTGGGGCTTTGATTATATGGGACCTTTTCCTTCCTCTAATGGGTATACACATATCTTAGTTGCTATTGATTACGTTACTAAGTGGGTAGAAGCTATTCCAACTAGTAGTGCTGATCATAACACCTCTATTAAGATGCTTAAAGAAGTTATTTTCCCAAGGTTTGGAGTCCCTAGATATTTAATGACTGATGGTGGTTCACATTTTATTCATGGTGCTTTTCGTAAAATGCTTGCTAAGTCTGACGTTAATCATAGAATTGCATCCCCTTATCACCCACAGTCTAGTGGTCAAGTAGAATTGAGTAACAGAGAGCTCAAATTAATTTTGCAAAAGACTGTTAATAGATCTAGAAAGAATTGGTCCAAAAAACTTGATGATGCATTATGGGCCTATAGAACTGCATACAAAAATCCTATGGGCATGTCTCCGTATAAAATGGTTTATGGTAAAGCATGTCACTTACCTCTTGAATTAGAACATAAGGCATATTGGGCCATTAAAGAGCTCAACTATGACTTCAAACTTGCCGGTGAGAAGAGGTTATTTGCCATTAGCTCACTTGATGAATGGAGAACCCAAGCTTATGAAAATGCTAAGCTGTTTAAAGAAAAAGTTAAAAGATGACATGATAAAAGGATACAAAAACGGGAGTTTAATGTAGGTGATTATGTATTGCTATAGAACTCTCGTTTAAGATTTTTTGCAGGCAAACTTCTCTCTAAATGGGAAGGTCCTTATGTTATTGAGGAGGTCTACCGTTCTGGTGCCATAAAAATCAACAACTTCGAAGGCACAAATCCGAGGGTGGTGAATAGTCAAAGAATAAAACATTATATCTCAGGTAATCCCATAAATTTGAAACTAATATTATTGAAACCGTAACCCCAGAGGAATACACAAGGGACACTTTCCAGAATGTTTCAGACTTTGAAAAGGAATAGGTACGTGGTACGGTAAGTAAAATAACTCCAAAACAGTTCTAATGGCAATATTTCTTTGCTTTGGAATATTTAGAAATATAGGAAAATAATAAGTAGACCGGAAAGGACAAGAGGCTCCCACGAGGGTGGGAGGCGCGCCCCCCTGCCTCGTGGGCACCTTGTGTGCTCTCTGGACTCCGTTTTCTTGCAAGATACTTCTTTCGGTCGGTAAAATTTCATTATATAATCTCTCGAAGGTTTTGACCACCGTATCATGCAAATATCTTATGTTTTTGTTTCAAGTTGTTTCCGCTGCAGATTTAGAGCAAGATGTCTTCTCAAGAGTCAGTCGGGGAGAGCCACGTGTCTCATCCGACACCGGGACCAATAGCAAACAGTGAAGCTGACCACTTTGGGCCATCAACGGAAGAAGAGATGGAGGCCGATTTGAAAATGATTGATGCCATGGAAGAGGATCAAGAAGTTACTTCTCGTTTTCAATCTGGATTCATGATGGGGGAACTACAAAGCTCAGCCATTCCAAACTCGGTCATTCCTTCCAATGTTAGATTTCTTTCTTTTGAAAATATTAAAAAGAGTGTTACTTGTTCTCCCGCAGCTATGCAACATCCATGGGTGAAAGGAGCTTTAGCCGTCACGAGCAAGATCCAAAAGGAAATAATGGGCCTCAAGCAGCAAGTCAATAAACTTGAAGAAGAGAATCATATCCTGAGGGGCATCATTGCTAAGAATATCACATCACCACCTACGAAGAGGGGGACATAAACACATGGGTATGGGCACTCCTCTTGGCAATTGCCAAGCTTGGGGGAGTGCCCCGGTATCGTATCACCATCACCTTTATCTTTTCCGTTTTTCTTAGTTCGATCCTTTTAGTAATATCTTGATCTAGTGGAATAAAGTTTTAGTATGATCTAGTCGTGAGTTTTGCTTTATGATCCCTCTATGTAATTGAGTCCATGAGCTATATATATAATAAAGATTAGTGTTGAGTCAAGGGCTTGATTATTTTTCTATGATCTTGAGGGAATAAAATAAAAGAGAAAGAATAAAAAGAAATAAAGAGATCATATGGACCTTATGGAAAGTAATGAGCTCACATATAAAGAGTATGATGAATAAAAGTTGTTGAGAGTTGGAAAACATAGTTTTGGTCATCGTTGCAATTAATAGAAAGTGATAAAGAAAGAGAGGTTCACATATAAATATACTATCTTGGACATCTTTTATGATTGTGAGCACTCATTAAAGTATGACATGCTAAGAGTTGATGTTGGACAAGGAAGACAACATGATGGGTTATGTTTTCTTACATCTGAGATAAATTATATTGTCATGGATCATCCAACATGTTGAGCTTGCCTTCCCCTCTCATGCTAGCCAATTTCTTCGCACCAAGTAGAGATACTACTTGTGCTTCCAAATATCTCTAAACCCAGTCTTGCCATGAGAGTCCACTATACCTACCTATGGATTGAGTAAGATCCTTCAAGTAAGTTGTCATATGTGCAAGCAATAAAAATTGCTCTCTAAATATGTATGCCTTATTAGTGCGGAGAAAATAAGCTTTATACGATCTAGTGATATGGAAGAAATAAAAGCGACAGACTGCATAATAAAGTTCCATATCACAAGTGGCAATATAAAGTGACATTATTTTGCATTAATATTTTTTTGCATCCAACCATAAAAGCGCATGACAACCTCTGCTTCCCTCTGCGAAGGGACTATCTATTACTTTTATCTTCTACCTTACATAAGAGTCATGGTGATCTTCACGTTTCCTTTTTACATTTTATCCTTTGGCAAGCACAATGTGTTGGAAAGATCCAGATATTTATAGCTAATTGGATGTGAGTTTTCATGAACTACTATTGTTGACATTACCCTTGAGGTATAGCGTTAGGAGGCAAAACTATAAGACCATATCTTTCTCTGTGTTGGATTAAAACTTCATACCCATAAGTATTGCGTGAGTGTTAGCAATTGTGAAAGACTATATGATAGTTGAGTATGTGGACTTGCTGAAAAGCTCTTATATTGACTCTTTCCTATGTTATGATAAATTGCAATTGCTTCAATAACTGAGATTATAGTTTGTTAGTTTTCAATGAAGTTTATGATACATACTCGAAATTGTGATTGAATTGTTACTTTAGCATAAGAGATCATATGACAATAATTATATAAGTTGCTGTTCTAAGAATGATCATGATGCCCTCATGTCCATATTTTATTTTGATCGACACCTCTATCTCTAAACATGTGGACATATTTTTTAATTTCGGCTTTCGCTGGAGGACAAGCGAGGTCTAATCTTGGGGGAGTTGATACGTCCATTTTGCATCATGCTTTTATATCAATATTTATTGCATTATGGGCTGTTATTACAGATTATGTCACAATACTTATGCCTATTCCCTCTTATTTTACAAGGTTTACATGAAGAGGGAGAATGCCGGCAGCTGGAATTCTGGGCTAGAAAAGGAGCAAATATTAGAGACGTATTCTGCACAACTCCAAAAGTCCTGAAACTTCACGGAAGCTATTTCCAGAATATATAAAAAATACTGAGAGCAAGAAGTTCCAGAGGGGGGCCACACCCTGGGTGCACCCCCTGCCTCGTGGGCCCCCTGGTGGCCCTCCGATGCCCATCTTCTGCTATATGGAGTCTTTCGTCGAGGAAAAAATCAAAATCAAGCTTTCGGGATGAGACTCCGCCGCCATGAGGTAGAACCAATCTAGGGCTCTGGCGGAGCTGTTCTGCCGGGGAAACTTCCCTCCAGGAGGGGGAAATCATCACCATCGTCATCACCAATGATCTTCTCATCGGGAGGGGGTCAATCTCCATCAACATCTTCACGAGCACCATCTCATCTCAAACCCTAGTTCATCTCTTGTATCCAATCTTTGTATCCAAACCTCAGATTGGTACTTGTGGGTTGCTAGTAGTGTTGATTACTCCTTGTAGTTGATGCTAGTTGGTTTACTTGGTGGAAGATCATATGTTCAGATCCATTATGCATATTAATACCCCTCTGATTATGAACATGAATATGCTTTGTGAGTAGTTACGTTTGTTCTTGAGGACATGGGAGAAGTCTTGCTATTAGTAGTCATGTGAATTTGGTGTTCGTTCGATATTTTGATGAGATGTATGTTGTCATCCCTCTAGTGTTATCATGTGAACGTCGACTACATGACACTTCACCATTGTTTGGGCCTAGAGGGAGGCATTGGGAAGTAATAAGTAGATGATGGGTTGCTAGAGTGACAGAAGCTTAAACCCTAGTTTATGCGTTGCTTCGTAAGGGGCTGATTTGGATCCATATGTTTCATGTTATGGTTAGGTTTCCCTTAATACTTCTTTTGTAGTTGCGGATGCTTGCAATAGGAGTTAATCATAAGTGGGATGCTTGTCCAATTAAGGGCAGCACCCAAGCACCCTTCCACCCACATATAAGATTATCAAAGTATCGAACGCGAATCATATGATCCTGATGAAAACTAGCTTGACAATAATTCCCATGTGTCCTCGGAAGCGCTTTACATCATATAAGAGTTCGTCCAGGCTTGTCCTTTGCTACAAAAAGGATTGGGCCATCTAGTTGCACCTTATTTACTTTTATTACTTGTTGCTCGTTACCAATTACCTTATCACAAAACTATCTGTTACTGATAATTTCAGTGTTTGCAGAGAATACCTTGCTGAAAACTGCTTATCATTTCCTTCTGATCCTCGTTGGGTTCGACACTCTTACTTATCAAAAGGACTACGATAAATCCCCTATACTTGTGCTTCATCACCATCATCGACCCGTACGCGTTGCTGCCTCCGCCGCTCGTCGGCGTCGTTCCGGTCTTCCCCGAGACCAACCTGTAGCACCAGGCGACGCGCGAAGTCGCTAGATTTTGAACGCAAGTAGCCACACCCGTATTGGGCCACCATGGCGAAATCCCGAGGCTCGCCGGTGCCCTCCGCCATGTTTTGGCTCGCCGGAGCTCTCTCCGGCGCCGACGCTGATGTGGCCCAGTGGGCCCCGCCCCTGGGTCGCTGGCCAGTGGGCCCTGGTGGCCCAGTTGACTGGGTTGACCCAGTCAACTACTGACTAGGCTGCCCTGTGAGACAGACATGTGGGCCCCATTTGTTTAAAACATTAAAGAATAAATAAATCTTCTAATTAAATATGATAACTAATTAGTAATTAGTTAGTCACTAACACCAGGGGCCCACCCCTCTAATCAGCATGTTAGTTTAGTTTAAATTACTGTTAGACATCCCAGTGGACCCACAGGTCAGATTTGACCCAGTCAACTGCACTGTTAGCTGATGACCTCAGCATTGCCTCATGATGACATCAGCAGACACTATTTTGGATAATGTTAGAATTAAGTAGATAAATAAATTCAGAAAATGATTAAAACTTTCGAAAAACATAGTAAATAATCTGTAACTCGGATGAACATACTTTCTACATGAAAGTTGCTCAGAAGAACGATCACGTTCGTCCGCCACATATCCCTAGCATAGCGAACACGCAACTTTCCCCCTCCGGTTCCTCTGTCCAAAAACGCAAAACACCGGGGATAGTTTCCCGGATGTTTCCGCCCTTCGCCGGTATCACCTCCTACTGCATTAGGGCACACCTGGCACCGTTACTTGTCATGACATGCATCGACATGCATCTGTTTGCATTGTATTCATTGTTTCTTCCCCTTCTTATCTCCGGTAGACTACGAGACTAACATCGCTGCTGGTGCCCCGATCGACTATGTTGTTGACGACCCCTCCTTCTTGCCAGAGCAACCAGGCAAGCCCCCCCTTGATCACCAGATATCGCCTATTCTCCTCTCTACTGCTTGCATTAGAGTAGTGTAGCATGTTACCGCTTTCCGTTAATCCTATCCTGATGCATAGCCTGTCTTTGCTACTACTGTTGTTTCCTTTACCTGCAATCCTAAATGCTTAGTATAGGACGCTAGTATTCCATCAGTGGCCCTACATTCTTGTCTATCGGCGATTCTATACTATCGGGCCATGATCACTCGGGAGGTGATCACGAGTATATACTTATATATCTAATATATGATGCATGTGGTGACTAAAGTCGGGTCGGCTCATAGAGTACCCACGAGTGATTCATGGATTGGGACCGAAAGGGTGTTTGTCCCGATGGCCCTCTGAGTGGATCTTTGTGGCGGAGCGACTGGGCAGGTTGAGACCACCTAGGAGAGAGGTGGGCCTAGCACAGGTCGGCATCCGCGGATACTTCAATTAACACGCTTAACGAGATCTTGGTATTTGATCGGAGTCTGGCCACTGGCCTATACACACTAACCAACTACACGGGAACAGTTATGGGCAGTCGATGTCATGGTATCGACCGAAGCCTTCTTGATGTCAGCGATTGAGCGACGCGCGCCGGATTGGACTGTAACGCCTGCTCTTGTATTAGGGAGGCTAGGTCTGCTTCTGGCCGCGCTCGCAACATGTAGGTGCACAATGGGCGATGGGCCCAGACCCCTGCGTGCATAGGATTTAGACCGGCGTGCTGACCTCTCTGTTGTGTCTAGGTGGGGCTGTGACTTGTTGATCTTCTGAGGCCGGGCATGACACAGGAAAGTATGTCCAGCCAAAGGGGATCGAGCGTGTTGGGTTATGTGGTGCACTCCTTCAGGGAAGTTTACCTATTCGAATAGCCATGTCCCTCGGTAAAAGGACGACCCAAAGTTGTACCTTGACCTTATGACAACTAAACCAGATACTTAATGAAACACACCCTTTCAAGTGCCAGATACAACCCAGTGATTGCTATCTAAGAGGGCGACGAGGAGAGGATCGCCGGGTAGGATTATGCTATGCGATGATACTTGGTTAACTTACCATCTACTCTCTTCTACTGCTTCAAGATGGAGGCTGCCAGAAGCGTAGTCTTCGATAGGACTAGCTATCCCCCTCTTATTCTAGCATTCTGCGGTTCAGTCCACATATACTACCCCTTTCATTTGATACCAATGGATATGTAGTGTAGCTCCTTGCTTGCGAATACTTTGGATGAGTACTCACGGTTGCTTTGCTCCCCCTTTTCCCCCTTTCTATACCTGGTTGTTACGACCAGATGTTGGAGCCCAGGAGCCAGATGCCATTGTCGACGACGACTCCTACTAAACTGGAGGTGCCTACTACTACGTGCAGGCCGCTGACGACGACCAGGAGTAGTTTACACTACAAAAAAAGACACATCTGTGACATTTTGGGCCGAACACATTTTTTCTGTAATACTTATGACACTTCTATGACGATAATTGTGACAAAACCCGGTATCATCATAGTTGTGGAGGGCTCCTACTTCTATGACAAAAAAGCATGACAAAAAATGGGCTTTTCGTCCTGGGCGGGCCGGAGATGCAGCTGCATGACATTCTTTGGGCTGTCCATGACGGAAAAAACCATGGTAGAAGCGAGGGTGAGGAAAATATCGGGGTGTTCCCGGTTACGATGGGTGGTCAGGGCCGAGCGATGGGTGTTTCGCTCGTACACGCACGCACGTGGGTGTGAGGCGTTGGGCTATAACTGAACTCGAGTGAGGCGTTCGTCTACTGAACCCGAGCGATTGCACTGCAGGCTACGCGTTACTAAACCCGAGCGATCGATCAATGGCTGTTAACTGAACCTGATGGAGCGATTCCTTTGCTACTGCTGCTAACTGAAGCCGATCGATGCTGCCTCTGGATGAACAGTGAGCGTTGCTGGGGGGGTTTGGATGAACTGTTCCCAGTGGGGGTGGATGAACAGGACCCCGTGGTGTTGCCTCTGGATGAACAGGACGCCGATCGATCGAGCCGGTTGGGGTTGGATCAATAGGACCCCGTGGAGGGCTGGATGAACAGTAGATGGTGGAGGGCTGGATGAATAGTAGCCCGTGGAGGGGTGGTTGAACAGGAGCACGTGTGGAGAGGGCTGGTTGAACAGTAGCCGGTGGAGTAGCGCGCGTTGGAGGCTGGATGGACAGGAGCCCGTGGATGAACAGTCGCAGGTGGAGGCTGGAGGAGGTGGACGGTGGATGAACAGAACAGTAGCCCGTGGAGGCTAGAGGGGGTCGACGGTGGAGATGAACAGTATCCCGTGGAGTACCGTTTTGCGGTACGCCACACCCCTCCCGATGAACAGGACCCCCGATTCGACCGTAGCGCTCCAAGATAAGTCCATTTCCTTCGTTTTGCGGTACGCCACACCCCTCACGATGAACAAGACCCTCGTTTCGACCATAGGAGGTCCATTTCCTCTGTTTTGTGGTACGCCAGACCCCTCCCAATGAACAGGATCCCATTTCGAACATGGCCGGTCGAACACAAGGCTATTTCCTCTGTTGTGCGGTACGCCAGGCCTCGTTTCCATCGGCTGTTCCATCCAAGCCCTACCGATGAACACGACGACGCATTCCGTTCCGACCCAGCCGGTTTGCTCCCCATGAACATGACGATGATGATGTTTCTCCGTTCTGACCCAGCCGTGTACAAGAGCCCTGGCCATATGTATGCGTGAGTAGGCGTTCGAGACCCTGCCCGTATGTACGTACATGGCCGTATTTTCTTTCTTGCACACTGGTCGCTGTACGTACGTGTACATGCTACATGCATGCCCAGGGCCGGTCCTGAGATTTTGGGGGCCCGGGGCGAGATTAAAACCCGGGGCCCTTAATGTAGACACCATAACAATACAAATTAATATGCATATGTATGAAATAATACCATTAACACCTACAACCATCCAAAATCAGTATATATCAAACAAATTATACATATTACCGAAAAATGTCATAATCCATCATGTGCTAAGGATATTTGATTCCCGCTAATGGTAGACTTGAAGATCTTATAGTAGAAGCAAAAAACTTTGTCAACATCTTTGGAATAAACTCCTACTAATGCTAGACTTGAAGATCTTACAGCGGAAACAAAAAGCTTTGTTGACATCTTTTGAATAAAATAGTCGTTTTTATCATGTTCCTCCCCATTGCTTAATTTCCTATGATAATGCGAATTTGAATAACATCTTAGATGGTATGCCATTTTTTGTCCTCTCTCATGGACCCTTTCTCAACTAAGATGTTTCTTGTATTTGTATCAAGATTATCCCAATTTTTCATAAATATCAGTAGTATAAACTGGTTATTCATGATCACTAGCTGACTGTGCATGTATATCCAATGAATTACCTACATGCTCAGAGCAACTTACGTTGTTATCATTGCTATTGGTTTCGATATTTTATTCTCGCTGATCAAATTCTGAATTGCCATTAGTTGGTTGCCCTTCCTCCATGTCAACTATGCCAACTCTCTTAGAAAAATAAATATGAATATTTCCACGCTGTGATTGTACTAATTCATCTACAACTTTCTTACGGATGACAGGATAAGACACAATGCTGAAAAATAAATCAATAAATTGCATCAATTGACAATTGTTGAAAAATACCGATGTGCCAGATTGTCATCTAGGAGACAAGGCAATATGAATAGAGGATATACCTCGGATGGTCGAATCGTCGATGGACGGAGAGCAAAGCAGGGTTCCGACGGCCCCCATGGAGTTAGGGAATTGAAATAGGCGGTCGATCTGAATTTGTGTGGAAAATTCGAGTTAGAAGAAAAGGAAAAAGGAGCGGTGAACTCGTAGTCGCGAAGAGATAACCGTCAGTGGCCGCTGAGATGAGAATCGCTGCGTGAAATGCGTGCGAGATGGAATAGAATGGGATCAATCTGTTCCTTTTTTCGGCATGCACGTACTAACCTAGGAAAGAATCGGAAAGGATCAATCAATTCCTTTTTTCTAGACGTGTACGTAGTAACTAGTAGGAACGAACAAATCGATCGCTGGATCCCTTCCTCGTTGATTTTTTGCTGACCGGAAATATATTGGGCCGTAGCTTACATGTATACCTGGGGAGGGGCCCCTCGATCTTGGGGGCCCAGGGCGGCCGCCCCCCTGCCCCCCCTCAGGGCCGGCCATGTGCACACCTCTACTATGACACATGCGCACCTCTACATGGACCAGTATGTACGTACACGTTCGCGACCAGAATGACAATGCTACATACGCTTCGACTAGGTGGGACCCGACTGTCAGGCACTTCCTTGCGTGCGAAGATATAGCTGGTGGGTCCCAGCAGTTAGGGGCGAATCGTTTTTTTGGACGAACTTCCTTGTGTGCGAAGATGTAGCTGGTGGGTCCCAGTAGTCAAGGGGAACGTTTTTTCGCGAAATAAGGTGGCCCGTACGGTGGGTCCCCGCTGTCAGGTGCAGGAATAACTATTTTCCGCGTAATAAGGAGGCACTTCCTTGCTGCGGCCGTGGACCCAGCTGTCAGCCTCTCCACATACAGTCCACATCCGATGGAAGCCATTTCTTGACCACGTTGACCACGCCACGCCGAGAGCACCAGGGCGGTGGACGGCGGCGAGGCCTAGGAAGAGGACGACACGGAGCTGAGGAAGACGTGGCAGTGGATGCCCACGCGTAGAGGAGTATGAGGGTTCACTTGTTCGCCGCGGTGTGAGGCTGCCATCGCCGCAGAATAACACGGGTGTGGGTGAGTAGAAGGATGGCCTGGCCAGCGGTGGGAGTAGTAGGGGGCGGTGAGGCCTCCGCGGCATCGCAGCCGGCCACGGGAGGCAGGAGCACGAGGCACGATCAGCGCTGGTTTGGGCGGCTGGAGCAAGAAGACTAGAGGTTGAAGAAGCACTACGGCCGTTGGATGGACATCGTACGGTCACTGGAGCTAGAATCGTGCATATATTGACTAAGTTGACAAAGCACTCCGTTCCTGTTAACTTAGTAGGCCCACAAGTCAGCCTCCCACTATACTGGGTCCCAGCTAGCAGGGGGTATTCATTTTTTGTGCATAATAAGGAGGCATTTCCTTGCGTGCGAAGATGTAGCTCGTGGGTCCTAGCAGTAAGTGGGGAAACGTTTTTTTCACGAAATACGGTGGCCTGTCCAGTGGGTCCCTACTGTTAGGTGGTGGAATAATTATTTTGTGCGTCATAAGGAGGCACTTCCTTGCGGCCGTCCTGGACCCAGCTGTCAGCCTCTCCACGTACAGTACTCTTCCGATGGAAGTCGTTCCTTAACCACGTTGACCATGCTGCACTGAGAGCACCAGGGTAGTGGACGACAGCGAGGCCTAGGAAGGGGACGACGTGGAGCCGGGGACGACGCGGAAGTGGAAGCCTGCGCGGAGAGGAGTACGAGGGTTCACTGGTTCGGCTGCGGTGTGAGGCTGCCATCGCCTTAGAATAACATGGGGTGTGGATGAGTGGAGGGATGGCCTGGCCAGCGGTGGGAGTAGTAGGGGGCGGTGAGGCTTCCGCGGCAGCACAGCCAGCCATGGGAGGCAGGAGCAGGAGGCACGACCGGCGCTGCTTTAGGCGGCTGGAACAAGAAGATCAGAGGTTGAAGAAGCACTACGGTCGTCGGATGGACATCGTACGGTCACTGCAGCTAGAATCATTTATATTGACTAATTTGACAAAGCCCTTGGTATGTGTGAACTTAGTAGGCCCATAGGTCAGCCTCTGAAACGGTGCGCCCCATATGTCAGGAGGAGGAATCATTTTTTGGGCGGCCCAGGCTAGAATATCCAAGATTAAAGAAGAAGCACGACATCCTTTGGATAGACATCCAATGGCCATTGCTGCTAGAACCGTGTGTTGACTATAATAAGTTGACAAACCCTTGCATACGCATCAACTTATTTTTTTAGGGAATGCGTCAACTAAGTAGGCCCACAAGTGTGTGGCAGAGAACTTATAGCCCATTTGTGATTTGTAAGAATGTACAACCCATTTTTGAATTCTAATGGAATTTACTACAGCCCATTTAGAGTTTATTAAAAGTACATCCCATTTTCTAGCTAGGACAACGATTAATAATTTCAACCAACCGTTCAAGATTTATTCAAAAAAAACCAACCCTTCAAGTCAAAATTCAATAAAATTTCCCACATTTTGATGGGATCCGAAATATTTTTATCCCAAAATTTCTAGTCAGATTAAATATAAATTTGTATTACGTAAAAATCCAACGAAACATTGTGCGTGCAACAATTAAAAATTAAGATTTTTAATATCCATATGTAATATTTTATAAACTAATTTTGTGTTTGGTGCATTTTTTTATAGTTACTGCCCAGTTTTTATAATTACATCCCATTTATTATTTTTTAAAGCCCATTTTCCTCTTAAGCCTAATGCATCCCTCCTAGGAAAGATTTGCAGCCCAGTAGGGCGGAGAATAACAAGTTGAATTTGCCTGGGTATTCCTCCAAAAAACATATAGTTGGGCTAGCAATTTTCATCTTGAAAAAAATTAATATCCGGGCTGGATATCTGTCCTGGGCTAGATGGGCCATAGCTTGCCCAGTTAATACCCTACTCTCCTATGAACAACAATGAAAACATCGCCAAGAAAACCTCTGCAGTTCTCACACCTCAAAAACACAAATACTGCTCAAGCTGCTTGGTCCCAGCTATCGGCCGCACCTTGTGCAATTCTCTTGTTTATATTGACTACATAGGTTGACAATGGTGTGGGACCGTGATGTCAGGAAACCAGGAGGAAGCAAAAAAAATATAGTTGTACATAATAAGGAGGCACTTAGCGTACATACGGCTATGGCTCTAGTGGGTCCCTATTGTCATCCAGTCAAAATAAAGTCATCTCCTAAATCCTCATGTTCATTGATCATGTTAACAATGCTCGGCGCCATGGCGAGCGCAACAACTCGAAGGACGATGGATAGGGCCTCGCGGGCCCTATGGATGTTCTGATATAGCGCCCGCTGCTCATTTAGGAAGCCAGGATCATCGGACACCTATGAGCACCTTCGAGAGACTGAGACGGCATGAAACGGTAAGGCTGCGCTTGCGAGCTCTGGTTTATTTCACACATGTATTAAGATACAAGTGTAATTTACTCGTCATCGGAAATAACATGTAAATTACAGCCGTAACGAAACAGAGGGCCCGAGGTCTGTAAGTAAAACCAGCGGGTTACACGTGTAATTTGAGAGACCGGTGTATATTTTACTAGTCGAAATTGACCAACCAAGCGCTTCGCCCAAGACCATCTGCTTTTATTTACAAGCGTCAGTTTTACAAGCGGTTTTGGTTGGAAAACGACGATCCAGTCATGGCCTAAGATGATGAGTTGGTCGAAAGATCATATGGTTTCATGTCTAACCTACCCGACTTGTCATATAGGATATGAATGAAACATAAGACGATGAACTTCTTAAGCACGGAAACAATAGAAGAGGATGATCCTCTTAACAAGCAAATCACTGGCATTAGTTCGACATGCAAAACAATACGAAGCATTATTCTTAGGAGGCATGGTGAACAGCTCGTGATGTCGCATGCCACAACATTCCAAGCTCAACTTTGCAATCAAACACAAGGCCTGGCATTACATAGACAATATTCAGAACAAACTCTTAAAATATCTTACATAAGTCAACATTCATGTGACTATGCATCTTAGTAGAGTAAATATTTACTTCCGAACTAAAGACAGGAATAGGAAAAAACGATCGACGTTGCTCACAGCAAAGGGCGTCACACTCAAAAATATCAAATGCATGTCTTCTGGATAACATCAATGAGCAAAAATTGACAAGGTTTTCAAATCCCAATATATTAAACTAATGTCAACTTTGACAAGTTTTTCCCATTCAAAATATGTAATGCCTATGATTGTGGAACGGGCAGGGTTTGTCATCAGTTTGTCATATGATAGTCCGGTGGCTCAAGGTGACGACGAATGATTAGAGAACCATTCGTTGTATTGTGCATGATGAAGTATTATGGAGTACACGAACCATCTGAATATTTTGTGTAGTTCCACTAAAGTCAAGCTGAGCATCCCTATGGATTTCATACTTATATGCTGCCAGAAAACAAAGACACATCAGCACACACATGAATATTGGCCCCAGTGTCAACCCGCCAATCAGTGGACTAACAAACTGAGGGTAGGGTAAATAGATTACCATACCCAGATGCCCCATCATTGTTGCTTAGAGTGACATTGACATACTTGGAGTCCTATCCTGGCTTCTTGGTACTTGCTTGGGAACTTGTTTGCCCAGTGTTCCTTCGAACCACAAGTAAAGCAACCATCTCTCCTTTTGTCTTTCTTCTTACCCTTCTTAATGGCCGATGCTGGCAACACCATTCAAACATATAGTCTGGTGGCTCAAGGTGAAGACGAATGATTAGAGAACCATTTGATGTATTGTGCATGATGAAGTATTATGGAGGACACAAACCATCCAGACATTTTGTGCAGTTCCACTAAAATCAAGCTGAGCATCCCTGTGGATATCATATTTATATGCTGCAAGAAAAACAAAGACGCAGCAGCACACACATGAATACTGGCCCCAGTGTCAACCCACCAATCCGTGGACTAACAAACTGAAAGTACGGTAAATAGATTACCATACCCAGATGCCCCATCATTGTTGCTTAGAATGGCATTGACAGATTTGGAGTCCTGTCCTGGCTTCCTGTACTTGTTTGTGCAGTTTTTGCCTAGTGCACCCACGTGTTGTAGAGTTTCCTATGCTCTCTGCAGACTAGTCATGTCACCAGCATTTACTAATACTCTGTAAAGCTTCTCGATCATTCCTTGTGTAGTGTAGCGCAAATAGTGACTGCTTCTTTCTACGAAGTGGTAAGACCAATTGGCTCCTTTTGTGCAGTTCAACTAAAATCAAAGTCGGAATAAAACCGAGCTTTAATTTTGATATCCCTGTAAGCAACAATAGGTATAAGGGAAACAATTACCGAGAAATAATGGTTGATGACTTGTACTCCCAGAATAAAAACATCTACTGATCTACCTTATCTTAATGGGAAACAAAGCAGGAGAGTAGCAATTCTCAATTAGTGTGATTCATTCATATTAACTGAGGCATTATCTTAACAATGCCTTGTTTCAACATGTATAAAGAACGACAAAGCAGAAAAGTATCATTCCTAAAACAATGCGACTGATTCATTTTAATAGAGACATTATCTTAACAATACCTTGGTTAAACATGTAGAAAGAACTATAAAGCAGGATAGTACCATTTGTAAAGCACTATAACTAATATATAATAATAGAGACATTATCTGAACAATACATTTCTTAAACATGTACTCCGGCCAATCCCTAACAGAAATGGTATTCCCACCGATCCCTAACACCATGTGCTTCCATCTACTTATAAAGGGGGTGATGCAGAGTTTGTTGTAACAAAGAAACAAACATAATGTCTGGGTTGGTACCATTTTTGTTCACTACTTAATGGGAAATAAGAGAGCAACACAATAGCTTCAATTCAAAATTTATTTGAAACAGTACCAATACAAGTAGCAGAACATCTCAAAACACACTGCACGATCATGTGGATGGGACATGGGACATGCTAGCACCATGTGTGTCCACACGTATAAATGGGTGATGCAGAGTATGTAGCCAAGCAGCATATCTGCGTTGGTCCCATATTTGTTCTCTTTGAAACTTTTTCCTATGTGAGGGCAACAAATCTAGTCCTGCACAAACTACCCCCCAGTTTCTTTCCCTTTTCAACAAAGAGTTCGGTTCCTTACATATGTGTGTACTAGGTTACCTCCTTTTCCCCTTTTCTACCAACAAAGCGGCTGGATAGCTAGTCTATACTACTTTCCCTCCCTCTTTTCCTCATTGAACCACATCCTAGATTCATGATCCACCCCACCGCACCCTTCTTTCCTCTTTGAACCAAGACCTAGATTCGACTACAAAATCGAAAAAGATCCGCATGCAGCTAGACCAATGACGGTTTCAAAGAAACTTATACCTTAGGGTCGTCGGGATGTGGCAACACTACAAAAAAATACACTTCTGTGATGATACGTGTTTGTCACAGTAGGTCATGTTTTCTGTCATGCATGTACATCCATGACAAATTTATGACAGAATCAAGATAGTCATACATGTGCTGTCGTAGAAGTGTTCCATGACATTACCAAAATTATCATCACGGAAGTGTCCACTTCCATGACGATAAATCACGTGTCACAGAAGTGCTTTCGTCAAGGGTGACCGACACGTGCCATCCACCGTAACGGAACGCCGTTAAGCTATCGGGTCCGGTTTTGGATCCGATAACCCGTTAACAGCCCCGACCAATGGGGATTTTCCACGTGTAAAATCAGCACTGGCTGGAGGAAACACATGTCGGCTCACTGTTGGGATAGATGTCAACCACTCATTTGACCCAAAGCGCCTATGATACGTCGACATGTGGCACGGCCCAACAGAGTCCCATTAATGTGAAAGGTCGGCCCGTTTGACTTAGTCAAAACATGGCGGGCCGACCCACGGCAAGCGCGTTAATGGCCTGTTTGCATATAGCCCATTTACAGCCCGCTATCCCAGGGCCCATTTACGATTGATCCAAATTAGGCCCAGTAGCGTCATCTGGGCCGTCCAATATAATTCTGGCCCGTTTTAACTTCCGGCCCATGTATGGCCCATGACGTCTTTCGGCCCATATGAGGCCCTTAGTAACCCTCGGCCCCTTAACGACCCGTGGTAAAATTGGCCCGTAATGAATAGTGTATCACTTTATACCCATTAACGGCCCTTTATTCCGTTGGGCCGTTTCCAACCCATGTTATCTTTCGGCTTTCTCAGGGCCCATTTATTCTTGGGCTCATTTCTAGCATTTTGTTACTTACGGCCCGTTACTGTGATTTTCTGCTTGTGGGCCAAATTCAGCCCGTGGTTATAGTCAACCCATTTGTGGCCCGTTAATACGTCGGGCCGTTTTCATGTCGAAAAAAACCTGTTGGGCTGTTTTCATAGAGTTATCAAATACGGCCTATTAACGGCCCGTTATTGTCCATGAATAGTACGACCCATGATTGGCGAAATGATGATACACCCCGTAGATGGCCCATGGATCGCACGGCCCGTAAAAGGCCCATGGATCGTACGGCCCGTAGAAGGCCCATGGATCCTATGTCCTGTATAGAAGGCCAATGGATTCTACGACCCGTAGAAGGCCCATGGATCATACGGCCCGTAGGAGGTCCATGGTTACAACAGTCCGTGTGTTTCCATGATTATTTTGGCCTAGTTTCCAAAAATAGGTTATTGTGGCCACTAGAAAACACAGAAAAACAACTGCAATGACTACAAGCAAACAACTAAACAAGATAATTAAGGAAATAAATAAGCAAGCAATTAACGCTAGCCTATTACCGCTATTACACATATTACATCCACTAGGCATCAAAGTTCGCCACTAGTGCAAATATAGGGAACAAAGCAGCATATTACATACACTGGCCGTCAAAATTGGCCACTAGTGCAAATAAACCCAGCAGCAAAACAAGAGCATAACTGAAACAACTTCAGAAGAACAAAGCAGCATATTACATACACTGGCCATCAAAATTGGCCACTAGTGCTAATAAACCCGGCAGCAAAACAAGAGCATAACTGAAACAACTTCAGAAGAGCTCAAGAAATGTGGTATCCACCATGCTGGCAATAAGCTTAGCAAGCTTATTAGCTTTGTCCTTTTTGGTGCTAAAATCCTCCAACGCTTGCTGTTGCACCAGAAAGTATGCATTTGAATGCTCCGGGGACTTCTACAGTCCTTCCGCTTCTTGTCGCAACACAGCTGATCGATGTCTTTCAGCTTGTAGTTGAGACTCAAGAAACTGAACTGATTCAGACAGTAAGTTTGAATAGCTTGTGCAAGCGATAGTGGCCAGTAACTCGAACACTAAACCAAGACAGCACTTTGGGGTTGTCTCACTATCTTCGAGATAGTCCTCCTTAGCTGTTTTATCAGCTTTGTTAGAGACCAACAAGGATGTGTCACTACCCTGAACCTTATCTGCATTACTTCCTTTAACATTGCTTAATAAGGCACTCTTCCCCAATATTCTGTCAGCATTCTAAAAGAAGAAACAAGCAGACACATAACAGGTTTAGCATGTACTAGTATATGAAACTCATTTTGGTGAACCAGTTCATTAGTAAGGTGGACAGGATTAAACTACCAAGTCTTCTATTACCAAGTACTAGTACATACTAAAAGCATCAAACAAACATATATCTATGTCCTATGGTCACTGCATTGTCTTGCCAAATCAAAATAGAGACACGGTTCAAATCATATCAGTTCAAGACAAAGCAGCAGTGAAAAATACAAAGCGTGGGAAACTACACGGCACAACAAGATTTCAGATGGGTACCACGGGTCTACATGTACAACAACACTATTGGCTCTGTTGTGATGCTAGTAATGTGCATGATATGAGAAGTCAACTGTATACACAATTGAAATTGAAATCAACAGAGCTATTGATAAGAGCAAGCCTATTAAAGAAACATGTGTGAACATACCTGCTGTGCCATTGGAAGTTTTGATTGGATCCTTCAATTTAAAAATAAGTTTGTATGAGTAAATACAGTGATACAAGAGCAAAGCAGTATGCACGATAGCAATCATAGTTAAAAAAGGCGCGCCTAAGCGAGCGCTTAAGCACCTAGGCTCTAGGCATTGGTGAAACGCATTGCGCATAACTATGCTTAATCTGTGCATAACTGCACATAAGCATGCGCTTTGGTCATTAAAGCGCAAGGCGGTGGCAAAACGCACAATTAATGCCTAGCGCTTTTTTGAACTATGATAGCAATGGAATCTTAAATTAGAACAATTGTTCTTCAGGTTTAGGCACTTGTTCTACATGAACAGAGTACGGTAAGACGCAAGAATATAGTACTTAAAAATAGAAAATGAGCTCATAGACCTTACCACATTCTTGGTTCGGGACCAGTACAGAACAAGACGTTCCCATTCATCATCCAGTAAATGTGTCTCAGGAGAACGTAAGGGAATTTGATGAGTTTCTTTGCCGGTGAAGTACGTTTTCTTTAGGTAATTCTGATACTGCCACCAAGCATTCTTGAAGATAGCAGAGGTATTAGCACAGGTTACTCCTGAGTTTCCAAATTGGTCCTTCTCTATAGAGAAAAATGGAAAATTTGTTGTATTATAACCATCATGGAGGTAGGATGTATGGGACAAAGCAAAGTAATTGCCATGAATAACATTACTTACACATAACTCCTGGACAAACACCTGCAACTAGCATTTTCCTTCATCTTCAGTATAATATTTCCAAGATGGGAAGATACGCACATATGATTTAAGAACATCAAATGCTATAGATGCTAAACTACGACTAGCTGGTTGTGCTTCCTCCACATGAATAGGCGTACTAACTGGTGGAGTTGGGGTTTGCCATGGTAGTGCTGGCCCTTTGGGCACTGGAGCTGCCTTACTAACTGATCTTGGTTGGGAGCTTTGTGGTGGAGATGGTCCTGTGTCAATAGGAACTGGGTTACTCTCTACTGGGGTTGGGGTTAGATTGGGTGAAGCTGGTTCTCTGTCCATCCCTGTAGGGGTACAATCTGTGAGAGTTTGGGTTCTGTGTGGTAGGGCTGGTTCTCGTGCATGTACAACCGGGGTGCTATCTCCACCAAGAGGTAGCACTGTTTTATTTGAAGACCGTGTTTTAGTCTGCTAGATGCTGGCATCACCCACTCCAATTCAAATGGTTGATAAACAAGAAACATAGTTAAATGTATAGACATTGTATGAGAGACAGATGCAATATATAGTGTGGAAAAAAGAGGGAATGAAATAGTTGACATGTATATTGTTTAACTAAAACGGATAGCATGACATAATTTCACATATATGATGTCTATCTAAACTAGATAGCATAACATAACACAAAGATATGATGAATAACTAAACAGGATCGCATGACATAATTCACCTACATGTTATCTAAGTAATCAGGATCGCATCATTTAATTCACATATGTGATTTATATGCTAAACAAAGGGCATTAGATATGATGTCTGAACTAAGAACATGGTGTTGAATATTATGTATATGATGGCTAAACTATGCAATGCAAGACACCATATGCATGATATGAGCAGTATAACCATGCCAAGTTAGAGCATACACCTCGGTGGGGGAATAGGACTGGCCATCTGTCTCTGAATCCATCTCTGAGGAACTATCGGGACCCAACAAGAGATCTGCTTCGACAGGTAGCACTGTCTGCTTTGAAGGCCTTGTTTTCACTCCAGATTTTTCAATCTCCCACCCAAATGGCAGATTCACAGGAAGAGTAGTTTAATGTACAAACATTGTCGACAAATGGAAATGTAATGAAAAAAAGGAAGGGCAAGATATCATTCAAATATATGATGCCTGGTTAAACAGGATGGCATTGCACATTTCACGTATATTATGGCTGGCTAAAAGGCATGAGACCGCATAATTCCCATATATGATATAGAAACTAAATAGGTGGCATTACAGAACGTGTTTAAACTAAGCAGATGACATATATGATGTCAAAAGTAGGCACTACAAGGCAACATATGCATAATATGACTAACATCATCATGCCAAGGTAGAGCAAACACCTTGGGGGGAAATAAGAGTGGTCAGCGGCGTCTGAATATGCCTCAGAACAGATATCTTCCTCTGGATTACAATCTGGAGAGGGGTGGGGAGGGTTTGCCATTGAACCCATGATTGAGCGATGTCTGCATGACATTGTATTACCGCGCAAAACTCTTCTCTTTTTCTCTACATGTTCAGCATGACTGTGTACAATATCTGACATGCATACGAAAAAAATATGGTGAGATTATGTATGGAGAGCATGCAGAAATTTAGAGTGATGGTAACAACCAGTGGATGGATCCAAAAATAATGATAGCAGGCTGATGATTGCTTTAATTTAATAAAAACACAGATGATGATTGCTTTACTATTTGTTTCCCACCCAAGATGAACAACATAGACATACCCTAGGTGAACCAGATATTAGACAGAGATACTATTCATTGCTTCCTCGATATGTGCCCCACAACAAATTTAGAACTCAAGTTTGAACATTAATTTGGACCTGACTTGGAGTCCAAGAGGTGAACAGGACGATAAAGTAGCAGGTAATTTTAAGCAATGCATAACATAAGCAGAAACAAAAGAGTGCGGCCTCTCTTGTGGGCCTGTGTACTCCTCAGGTTCATCTGCTGAGTCGATGATGGTGATGCCATTGCGGTGGGTGCTGGCGGCAGGGAAGGAGATCTGAGGCGGCAAAAGACGGTCAGGAGTTGTGATGTCTGGTTTGGTGGATGTTTCTGTCGATGGAGCAGCTCAGTTGAGGTGGACGACGTCACGACAGGAGCAGGACAAACCACACAAAGTTCCCTTCGACACCTACCTGTAACTGAAGTAATTCTGTAAGGGCTCATTTGGCTTGCATGATTCTAAAAATGCAGGGATAGGAAAAACACCGGAATAGGATAGGAATGCACATGGTAAACAGAGCATTTGTAAACACAGGATTTCTGTCAACTTGAGTGTTTGGTTTACAGGAATTGGAAGATCAGAGGAATGCAAAGAAACATGGCCAAAATAAAGTGAAACCATATGAAAGCGTGTACAGTTAGAATGTTATTCCGCCAGTAATGCACTTGGTCTTGTTTTCATGCATAGGATTTTGAAAAGTAGGTCCATGTGGATGTTTTGCTTCATTCCTTTCAACAAAATGCATGAATAATTAAATAGTAGAGTGCCTTTGGAAAATTCCCTATTGCTATGTTTTTCCGTCGGTCCAAAATAGCCCTAATGGATCTACATGAATGTATAGTAATAAGTGATGCAACAAGTGTACAACCTCTTTGCCGTAGCCGTGTTGACCTCAGCATCATTGGGTTGGTCCCTGAAGAAGTTGAGGCAGAGGTGGCTGTCGGAGGTGTGGAGGAAGATCTGAGGAATCTGTAGACGGCGTCCAGGGCACTGCTCTGTTGTGATGGATCTTTCGGTCGTTGGAGCAGCCCTGGTGAGCCGTAAGACATCAAGGCTAGAGCAGCATAAGACAGACATCATCAATCTCAAGTGAGATTCTAATAGCATCTCCAATAGATGATGTAAAATAGACGTAAAATTTACATCACCAAAACCACCTGACTACAACATATGAGGTAAAAACTATTGACTCTGAACTTAAATGTTGAAACTGAAATTTACTGTGGAATCTAAATGTTACTGTCAAAACTGAACGCAATGTTAGCAGAGACGCACTTGACATGTAGTTTAGGGAGGGCCTGCAGTTCATCTTCAACCTGCACCCCCCTGAGCTGCCAGCCACCACCGGCCGAAATGCCGACCCAGCGCCGCCTCGCCGCGCCGAAACAACTCCCCACCGCCTGTCCACCGCCGCCCTGGCCAGCCCTATAGGCCCCCCGCCCCCACCCTAAACCCTAAGATAGATAGTGGGGTACCTCTCCGGCGAGCCCCCGTCCCCGCTGCGGGTGGTTCTTCCTTAACTCCGGCGAGCCCCCCACCCCCTGAAAATCGACTGACCCAAAAGTTGATTCAGTCGATTGAAGTGTAGCTAAATCGGAGCAGAGCAGCAGCACGAGCGAGGGGGAGAGCAGCAGCAGTAGCGCAAGCGAGCAAGAGCCAGAGCAGCAGCAGCTGGACGAGCAAGCGATCGAGCGAGAGCCAGAGCAGCAGCAACAGATCCAGCTGGTATGGACGCCGCCGCCGAAGGGGCCTCGCACTGGGGGAGAGTCGCCATGGAGATGTTGCCCGCGGTGCCGACTTCAAGGTAGCCGCTCCATGCGGGTCCTGGATGGAGCACTGTCGGTGCTGGGAGGTCGAGCTAAGGAGAAGGTGCAATGCGATGAGCGTATAACCTCCTTGGTGGTGCCGAGTAGGCCTTGGCTTCGTCCGAGGAGTCGGTGAGGATGCTACGGTTCCGGTGGAGCAGGTTAAGGCGGTACTGTGGGGATGGAGCAGCCGCGATAGATGAGGCGATCGTCGAAGCAGCTCCTTGGAGGTGGAGGACGGGGCGGCTAAACCGGCGGGACGACAAGATGGACGACGGATCCTCATAGGGAAGGTGGACGAGGGACGTCGAGCTGTTGCGGTGGACGACGTCGTCGGGGAAGAGGCTTCGGCTGGGCAGCGGTGAGGTGGCGGACGGAGGAGGGTGGGGTTTCACGGCTGGAGCGGAGAGGTTATGGTGGCCTGGGATTTCGAATGGCAAAAAGGAGGTGATGGGTTGGGGTGAACCATGACTTAGGGACGCACTTGTGCAAAATGTAGGGTGTGTTACAAAAGTACCCCCCACCGATTTGAACTAGCAGCCCTTTTGACTCAGGGTTAGAAGGGGGATTTCGCGTGTCGGGATTTGGCAGCTGGAGAGAGTTTTTGCGCGCATTGTAATTTTGGGATAGCAAGGCGCGGGTTGTGAAGGCGCCAGTTTTGGGAGCACGATATCTGAATTTTCGGGATATAACAAGGCGCAGGTTGAATTTTAGGGACAAGCCTAACGTGTAATATTGTACTTGTACGTACCAAATCAATTTGCACTTCCCTCAACCAAAAAGAAAATGAAAAAAATAAAAATATTCACACCACACAAAGAGAGAGTCTTGCCCCATTTTACTATAAAATGCTATTCAAAGCTACTCCCTCCTTCCATCTATATAGGGCCTAATGCGTTTTTCGATGCTAACTTTGACCAAATATTAGAGCAATAATATATGACATGCAACTTACACAAAGCACGCCGTTAAATTCGTCTGTGAAAGGTTCTTTCAACGATATAATTTTCACATTGTGCTTATCATGTACTATTAATCTTGTCAATAGTCAAAGGTGGTCTGAAAAAACGCATTACGCCCTATATAGATGGAAGGAGGGAGTATGAATCCATGTTATGTCCAATTAAATTTTGTCGCTTGCTATATAATGCATGTAACCTACTCATACCAACATTTTCGTGCATTCCAAAATTCTATACTACCGCTGCAATTCGAACTGAATTTGAATTCATTTCTCTATTTCAATAAGAATCTACAATCATGATTGTTGCCAACTTCAACCATCATTCGTGTATTACCTTAATAACACACCACATGATTACTATAGAGATAGATATGAACTATGTGTACTACATGAACTCGAATTCTATTTTTTGAATACACTTGATGCTGATTCCAAATAATAGTACATTTGATGTACTAACTATATATTCATAATATAAACCATGTTCCATACGTGTACACCATGTTTCTCACACATAGTATAGTGCCCCGCCCCCTACATTATGACAATTATTTAGACCTGAGCTGCAAAAGCCACACATTAGCCCAAATTATGATCAATGTTCTATATATTATACGTAGTACTAGCAAGGTGCCCATGTGTTCCACAGAACATCAACATGATCAAGGGGAGGCCTAATTTGCAAATACGGAGAGGGGTGTGGGTATATTTTTTCAAAATTGCCATAGTTTCCTTCCTATCCGTCAGATATAAATCAGACGACCTATATTGCATGATGGCAGGCACACCATCATCAACAACTCTGTTTTTATAAGAGTAGAGATAAAATATATTATATGTAGTATAACATGTTCATAACCACACCATGTGTATCACCGTTATATATATTCACACATGCGTCGGTTTAAAACACTATGATAAATTCTTCAAATATCTAAATTCGCTTTTTATAATGAAGTATGATCTCTATTCATCTTTTACACCCACACAATCCTCTTATCTTTGTAGCTAGCTAGCGATAACTTTCTCTCGTGCATGCACACGCCCGCATCCCTCTCACCCTCCCTCAGCATTCTCTAGCTCCATCGCGCAAATTCATCTTTTCACTTTAGGTCGTTCACCCATGGTGTGTGTAGGCCCCCAGCTCCTTCTTTACGGCACACATCATCGATATGCCTCTCTAGCGAGGCGTGCCTAGCACAAACACAAGCTTCCCCTCTTCTCTTATCACTGTCCATGCCTCACTCCCACCACTCTTTTCATCGATCTTGTACTCGCACACTCCTTCCCCCTCGATATAGTATGACTCTCGCACCACCTCCTAGATGCATCCCTCTCTCTCTCTCTATCCTTCTCCCCATGCCTCATTTGCTTCTAACACACACATGCATGTATACCGATTGATCTCCCAACATATACCTAGGTCGACTTTAACTATCCCCCCCATCGATCGACGTACCTCACAAGTTATGTCTCTCCTTTCTTTGACAAAGGACGATTGATCTTCCTATGTAGTTATGTCTGCTTACCACAGCCATATCGTCCCCCTCATCATTCGTGCATGCCTCCTAACCCGTCTCTCACACGCACGTGCACAGATAGGCAACCATCCCCTCTCTTATTGATATTGCTGGCGTGTCCTCCGGTCTAGAAAGCCTATCCCATCATTTGTTAGAAGCAACTCCACTACCACCCCTCCAACACTCTAGCTCTATCTCTCTCCCAACTGTATTCCTCTCCTACACATACGCATGGATGCCGATCGATGGCCTCTCTCCTCCTCCACACATATACCAGCCATTGTACCTCAATAGTTAATTAGGCCTCCCTCCCCCCACCAAACACCGATAGTCGAGCGCTGTAGGTAGGTATCCATGCCATAGAGACAAACTGCACCTGTCCCCTCTCTCGTTCTAGTAGGCCAGCCACTCTATATCTTTGACATGGGCACACAAAATTTTTATGGCATTCTTTATCAACCGCGCGTGCACCCACACACACACATTATCCCTCTCTTCGATTCTATGGACACCTCAAGTCGATGATACCTCCACTCTCTTCTCGTGGATCGCCCCGTCTATATATATGATATATCCAGGACTCTATTTCACACACATTGCATATCTTACATTTTTTGATTGACCCCCCCCCAAAAAAACTCTCACGAACCCACACACTATATCTCTCTATGTTTGTATCTCTCACACAACCCCACGTAGGTGGTGTATGTATACAAGAAGAGAATAGGTGACCATGACCGTGCACGTACTCATGCTTCGTGCCCAGCCACACCCACGCGGGTACACAGTGGAGCTCATTTCTGTATGAAATGGCAGCCCATGTGCTAATTTGAACGCGTGTACCAGTTGTTTACCTACGGAGGTCGTGTACCATGCGTGCACGAAACAAAGTTCGACTTGATGCGTTGGCGCGTTATTTTTAAATAAAGATATATCGCTCAATGGCACGTACACATAATGTAAAACATTTTTTATGGACAAAAAGGTAGTCCGCTCCACTATATACAATGGAGCCTCCCTGCCTAGTTTGTCTCTCTTCAGAGTATCTCACACAAGGCTGTGGTGGCCTCTCTCTCTCTCTCTCTCACTGTTGGTCACTGATCCGGCCGCATCCCGTCCGCCGGCGGAAAGTAAGGACATGCATTGTTTCTCTGTTCGACGGTGCCAAGGCAGCACGTCCCAATCTGCGGTACACACCGTTCTCTCTGACCAAGCTCCGGCGCGGTAGGGCCTACGCCACCTACTCGCTGTCGCAGTATGGGCAGATTCCGCCCGCCGCCGCTCACCTAGTTACATCCCGACGACCTCCAGGTATCCCCTCCGGCCTTGCTCCACTGCCTGTCTTCCCACGTCGTTGCATGTGGATGTTCCATAGTTCTTTGCACAAAACATCGCTCGTCCGGCGTACTTTCCATATTGCAATCTCGTCCTCACACTGTTTTAGACAAACACAACCGTGTTGTTATCTTCCCTTAGGACAAGGAATATGCTTCTTTTTTGTCGTCGCAACTGTCAGCAACAATATTTGTCTTTTTACAAATTTCAAATGGGCATATTTTAGAGTGTAGATTCAATCATTTAGCTTCGTATGGTACTCCCTCTGTTGCTAAATATTTGTCTTTCTAGATATTTCAACAAGTGACTACATACGGAGCAAAATGAGTGAATCTACACTCTAAAATATCTCTATATACATCCGTATGTAGTAGTCCATTTGAATCTCTAAAAAGACAAATATTTGAGTAGTCACTCGTTGAAATCTCTAGAAAGACAAATACTCCGGAATATATTTAAGAACCGAGGGGGTAGTGCACAGCCGCATGGGAGACTCAGACCGGTCGTTGTGCCGCATTAATAGTGAGTAATGAGTAGTCAAATCATAAGCCCCACCTTTCCCACTGTAAGTTGCTTGGAAGAAGCAACCATCAATATGCTCTTCTTTGAATCCGCTCATACTACTCCATATGTCACTGTGTATAGAGCGCGCTTCAGAAAAAGAGAAAATCTCTGGGACCAAGGCGACTAGCGATCAGCCTAAAAAATAGCATTGCTAGTTATAGCACGACATCTCTTACTAGTGGAAATAATGCGTACACACATGCATGTAGTGCTTCGACCCCGGGTACACACATGCATGCACTTACTCCACTCCGTAGTACTACATCGAGAGAAAATTGCGGTTACCACACCCTAATTAATTGAGCATTAAACCAAACGCGTCTAAAGTCTCTCTGGTGGTGGAAATGCATTCAGAGAAATGCATCATAATGAAGCGCGCCCTGTATACTGTGACGGAGGGAGGAGTAGTATGAAGGTCCAAAACCAAGTACGCGTATGGCCAGTCGGTCAACGGACCTCCTCTTGGCATATCACTAACATGTGGGACCGGAGTGTGAGAAAACTGATCTCAATTGACGGCAAAATGGCCAACTCGCTGTTCCTTGAGAGAGACGAGGAGCGAGAACACACAGACGGGCTCGCACGGAGGCCAAGATGTATTCAAGCATGGTTGATCGATATCATCATTACATGTTGGGCTACCATTTTCCGCCCTTCTCTAGAATAAATGTGTACTTTATCAGAGATTAAAAAAGAGTACAGAGGCTCCACCATGCGGTTCTAGTAGTAGTAGTACTACTCGTACTACTAAACCTTGCGCTTGGCTCTTCGCCTCTTCGTGAAGTCGAACAATGATGGTACTCCGCATGTTCGGTACTAGTACAGTGTATGCCTGTGGCAATCTGACACTGAATGAACTGATGCATGCCCACCGCCTGGGCGAGGGTATGTTGCATTAGTCAAAAGGCATAAGCGAGCTTCACCTTGTCCTACAAGCTTCTCCTCGTTCTTCGAGTTTTCGGGACACACCAACAAGTAGTGCTAGTCCATACTCCCTCCTTTCCGGTTAATATGGCTTAATCTTTTTTGTGGGTAAATGAGAGAGCTTTATTCATATATAAGCATTCTTAGGACGATCAGCCAAGACACTGGTCACTAGGAAGCGAGGTACCCCGCAAAAAAGAAGTAGGAAGCGAGGTGTTTCATCAAGCCATTGCTCGGCCACTTTCAAAGTGCAGCAAGCACGGTTCGCAGAAAGATGCGCCGCAAGGTTTGCTGGCCTGTTTACATGCTAAATAACAAAAAAAGAGGAAATATTATTGAGTGCTCCTATTTGTAATAGGATATGAGCCAGAATTAAGCGAGAATTGTGGCGAGTGTTCCATGCAATCAACTTCCAATATCACATGCGAGAACCCTCGAAGAGAACCAAATGTGTTAAAGATTGCTTTATCACATTTTAAAAATATAATAAGAGTGCAGACACTCCTCCATCCGGTTCCTAGTACTAGTATAGTACATACCTCTATAGACTATAGTAGTAGTACTAGTACTAGTAAACTTTGCGCTTCGCTGTTTGCCTCTTCGGGAAGTGCAACAATAATAGTACTAGTACAGTGTATGCTTCTAGCAATCTGACACCGAATTAACTATTGCACGTCCACCGCCTGAGTGAAGGAGAGCTTGCATTAGTCAAAAGTTTCTCCTTGTCCTGCAAGCCACCGCATGCAAGCTTCTCCCATCCTGCAAGCTTCTCCTCGTTCCGCGAGTTGACGGGACACAACAAAGTAATGCTAGTCCATACCTCCTCCTCTCCAGTTAATATGGCTTAATTTCAAATGAGATAAATACACTGTTTGTCACTGTATATTTGTAAAAATACGGCCAGTGGACTTCCTAATACACTCATTGCGCTCAATATATACATTTTTCGGTGTTTATACAGTCACTAGCTCACCCTGGATGAGTATGTGTGTGCATGCACGTGTAGGTTGAGCACTTGAGCGTGACCGTGTGTGTTCCTTCGTGTGCTCGGACATGCATGCATTAGGGCGTCGCGCGTGTTTTTGCGTCCATGTGTACGTGTGACTGTTGCATACACATAGGGGGAGTACGTGTAGGGGCCACTAAAGGAGCAGTCAAATCACACAGTAAGTTAGTCGAAAGAAGCAACCATCATTTCACTCTTCAATGACACGTACGCAATATAAAATGGTTGATATGGAGAGAAAAAGAAAGCCATTATATATACACTAGCAAGAGCCTAAGCTACAAGCTTGCTTGCTTGGGTTGCTCTCTTCACAAGCATAGAACGACGGTGGCCACACCGCTGGTCAAATATCCGTCCTGATCCCACAGCTGGGGGAAGGGAACAATGTTCTGCGTAGACGCGCTCGACATCGGCGAGGGAGAAAATCCACAGTCGGTGCGTCCCAATCGGGGGTCACCGCGGTATGGGCCGATGCCATGTCCCAACCGCCCTTCTCACTACTAGGAAAAGGCCTACTAATGGCGCACTAGTTTTGCCTACTAATGGCGCGTCACTGGTGCGCCATTAGTATCACGCCACTAGTATTTATTACTAATGGCGCACCAGTGATGCGCCATTACTATCTGGTATACTAATGGTGCACCACCCAGTGCGCCATTAGTATATAACACCATGCGCCATTAGTATGCCTCTTAGGGGCCATATTTAACCATGTGCTTTGGCACACTAATGGCGCACTGCAGATGGATGCGCCATTAGTATACTTGGCATACTAATGGCGCACTGTTTGGTGATGCGCCATTAGTATACTTTGGCATACTAATGGTGCACTCTGTAGTGATGTGCCATTAGTATGAATATTAGGTTTTATTTTTTTTACTTTTCTGATTTTTGCACAGGTTACAAAATATATTATTTGACAGAATATAGACAGTAGCACACAGCAACAAAAGATTCATCGAATACAATAGAAGATTAGTCTCCGAATACAATTCATCATATTAGTCTCCGAATTCAAAAGACCGAACAAAGATAAAACATTACAAGTCTCGAGACCGCGAGTATCGAGTTTGTCTTCACATTACAAGTCGATATCGACCATCTAAACTACCATCACATAGAAGAGAGCTGCGGTCATCACGATGAGCATCATCGCGATGAAACTGGTCTTCATCCGGTTCCTCCAACGCTCCCTCCTCTCTCCTGCTAGATAGCGGGCGTATCTAGATTCCACCTCCGCCCTAGTGGTGTACCCTTTGTAACTGTGACCGCTGAAACGGTGAACCTGTCTCCGACACTCCTCCCAGTCGTCGTAGACTCTGGGAACCTTACCCTTGTACACGACATACGACGACATCTCTATGGACAAGCCAAACAACAGACAATACATACATAAGCAATATATAGGTATGCAACAAAAGGATCGGAAGAGAAAAGCAAGACATGACATTAATAGCATTATTCATGGTCCTACTAATAAATAGCATCGATTACATCTAAGTTGAACGACTGTCCAAACCAAAGAGACATACAATTCATTAAAGTTTAATTACAACATGAGCCAATCAATGTTTCAGAACTACACATAGCATCACTACTTTCGACTCGACTCATGGACAGGAGCATGGATGAAGCCGCCGTCTATCATGATGGTCATGAAATCGCGGGCGTTGTCAGCCTGCATTTGTAGCATTCCGTCTATCTCGATGTTGGGCGGTTGATATCTGAGGAAGAACTGCCCCGAGGTATGAAGGACATCTTGATGGATGATGTCCGCAAACTCCAACCGGATGCGAAAGAATTCTTGTCTGATGTCCGCGTCCTGGATTGCCGACAAGCTCGCGGCCCAATCTTTGAGATTATTTGGTAGAAGAAGGTGATGATGGTCCCTTATGATCGCCCACATGTGATGGAGGGCGTAGTAGGCATCCTTCTGACCGTCAGGCGGCTGCTTGACGCAGCAGAACGTCGTATTGTGGGCGAACACGTACTTGCCGTACTTACGGACTGCCCTGGTGAAGGTGCCTCTAGATTTGGCGTAGCCGGGGAGAACATCATCAAGAACTTTCTTGATATTTGTGTAGTCTATCTTGGAGTTACAGTTCGGGTTGAAATATGTGGCCATGGAATATTTCGGGCTTAAGAGGATGAGTGTGCAATGTGTGTCACTGCACACAACACGGAATGTTAGAAAAAAAGAACGATCGAAATCTAAGAAATCATATGTTACGGGGTGGTTAAGGGATGACTTACTAGGGAAAGTAAGCCACAAGGAAGTTATCCTTATCTGGGTTTGCCAGAATGACATCTTCGAGGTGTGAACTCGCGACTTGGAGGTCCCCAGCGCTGCTCAAGAGCTTGGCACGCATGTAGAAGGGGTCGATGATCACGATGTCCAGGGTCTTGTCTCTAATGATCTGCATCTCCATACTCAGCGAAAACAGCCGAACGAAGGTGTAGTGTAGCGGATGAAGGTTAAACATAGCAAAGATGCCATCAAACTACAGGACGATCGTACCCCCGATGTCGCCATCCACAAAGCCCTTGCCCTCTGGCACCTTGGCCACGAAAACCGGGTATGCCACATCATTCTCTCTTAGACGCCGCTTCTCCAAAGAAATAACACTATCATGCAGACTCCGCATAGCACCGGTTGCAGAATTGAGCATATTTGTCGGTAGCATCGCCCTACCCGCCACATGCACCCTCCTCAAGATATCCTTAGGTGAAGGTGGCCCGTCCTGAGCACGGATCGTACTCGGTGCCGGCTGGCTCGCACCGGCTCCCTTTTTAGTCTGCCGTTTCTGTCCCTTCTTCTTGATCTACTGTAATGGGACCGAGTTCTGCTCACAGACCGCCTTCTTGAGCGTGTTGGGGCTGATAATATTTGGCACCTCAGCTATCTGAGGCTCGGCGAAGGCGGCAGTTGGAGGTGTCTCCTGAGAACTGAACGCCAGACGACGCCTATTGCAACTGGGTTTCTCCGCCGTACCAGCTAGATCGCGGTCGTCTTGGTTGGGTTCTTGAGAAGGAGGCCCGCAGAACTCGTCACCGTACCCATGTTCGGCAAAGTACTTATCGATGTTGGTAAATGTACCGTCGTCGTTGTCGTCGTCGTCCGGATCTTGTGCCATATGCATGTCTGGATCCTGTGCCATAGGGATGTCCGGCATGTCCGGTAGCATTGCGGCATTCTTGCCATTGCTTGGCGCCGGCACGACTAGCGGTCTTGTCTGTTTGGGTGGTGTCCCCCGCCCCCAAACGAATCTGGCTCTTCAGCCAAAGCAGGGGCCAACTTACGCAGGCGCGGAGGGTCATCTCATCTTCTTCATCGGCCCCAGCGGGTCGAATCGGAGGTAACAGCTCGTCGCAGCCTGGCAGCACCCGAACAACTTCAACCCTATACATTGTGGGTGGCATCGGATTACCGTGGAACACGGGGTTTGCCCGGTTGAACAATTCTGCCCTTGGCGACATCGACCAACTCGCCGCCCACGAAGTGCAGGAGAGTGCAAGGAACGTCGGCGGCGCCCTACGAAAACATATAGGGCGTCAGGGATGCCCAGTCAAAGGCAAGGAGATGAAGTCCTAGGCCGAGAGGCTTAGTTACCGTGATGCCGTCGGGCTCGGCTAATGTCGAGGCACCGCCAACGGCGGGCGTGCAACTGACGGAGGGGCTGCTTGCTGGTGAGGTGCCGGCCGACATACACACGGGTGCATTAAGCTCCAATGCCGGCATCGGAGACACCAATACCGCCGCCGCCGGAGACACCAATGGCGCCGCCGCCGGAGACACCAATGGCGCCGCCGCCGGAGACACCAATGGCGCCGCCGCCGGAGACACCAATGGCGCCGCCGTCGTAGACACCAATACCGCCGCCGCCGGAGACACCAATGGTGCCGCCTGCGCGTTGTGCGAGTTGCTGGCCATGAAGCTGGGAATCGAGGGCGGCCCCTGTTGGCCACCCACAATCCACGTCGTTATCCCATGAATCAAGCTAGGCATAATGCCGGTGAGAGTCGATCCCAGTTGTTGTTGCACTTGCTCTTGGACCATCTCCGGAATCCGCGCCACTTGCGCCTTGAGTGCTTCAACCTCGCGCAACTGGCTTTCCAAGCTGGTCTTTTTCTCCTTTCGCCCACCAGCGGTATAGTATGACGACCATTTTGTGGACAAGCCTTTGCCGGCCACACGACCAGCTGACGTTGGCTTACTGAGCTTATCCTTGTTTTTCATTACATTCAACGCCCTATTCAAAGGGTGTCGAAACGGGAGCTCTGAGATGACCCCGCGCTACTGCTTTCTTTGTCCTGCGGAAGGAACGTGAACCATTTAGAAATATTGGGGATTAATTAGAATGCAACCATATGGAGCTAATTACGCGGGGGTGTATTCCTTACCAGAACAAGCTCAAGCGCCTTGGTCTTCAGATCCGTGGTAAGCTCCTTTGTTACCGGGTCCTCCTTGTACCGGGCCTTGAGAAAGTTCCTGGTCTGCTTGTCACGGTATTTCTCGAAGCGGGGCGGTAGGCCTTGCTCGACACGCTCCGCGTCCTCCTTGTCCCATATAGGCTCCGCCACTCCGTAACCGCCGGGACCGAGTTGGTGGACCCCTATGTTCAACTGCCGCATTTATTTCCCCCACTGACTTGATTCAGAGGTTGCAGGGCTCTTGCACTTGATCTTGAACTCCTTGTAGTCATCTTCGCTAATCAAAGGATATTTCGCCTTGATCTTCTCATAAGTATCACCTTTGTCAATCATTGCCTTCACCGTGCTTATCCAAGTAGACAGGGCCGTGCTCATCGTCGTGAGGGCGGCACCGTTCAATTTATTCCCCGAGAGGCGTGTGTTTGCGAACTCAGCGGGGAACTTGTATCATTCGTGCAGCTTTGTGAAGAGGAGGCTGTGCAAATTCCCTCGGTCCTTATGCCTTAGGTTCTCGGTGTTGATCAAGGCAGTGCTCCGGAGAATGCACCCGAGCTGAACCGAGTACCCCTTGACTACATGTTTGGGCGCTGTCGGATGCCCGTCGGAGTTCACTTCAGTAAATTCCTCCCTGACGGTGCCGAGCATGTTTGGGCGCCGGTCCTTCCATTGCCTCTTCGGTTGGCTGCCATCTGTGCGTGCGGCGCCATCATCAGTGGTGGCATCCGCGGCGCCATCATTAGTGGTGGCATCCCCGACGCCACTAGGGGTTGTGTAGTCAGGATCGGTGTCTTCCGCGGCGTCCTCATAGCGGTGAGGTTCTTCCTCCAACTCCTAGGACAGCTCCCAGAATTTCTTGCCGCCCGAACCGACGGCCTCATCGTTGTGGGCCATGTTTCGCTCTAAATAGGAAAAAAGTTTGGTCAAAAAGTTGGTTATTGTCAAGGAACAAGATCATGGTCTCATCATTTAGGGTTTGTCGACACCGAGGCATCCTAAAATCTAAGCTTTTATCATTTAGGGTTTGTCGATGCCGAGGCACCCTAAAAGCCTAAGCGTACATCATTTAGGTTCTCATCGACACCGAGGCACCCTATAGAAGCCAAGTTAAGTTTTCATCATTTAGGGTTTATCGATGCCGAGGCACCCTAGGTTGGGCCTAATCACTTGGCTCTATTGCCACCTATGTTGGGTTTATCATCTAGGGTTTATCGATGCTAAGGAGAATTCTAAGTTGGGCCTAATCACTTGGCTCTATTGCCACCTATGGTTTAATGCAGCAAGAATGGCGGGGCAGTTGATCCTACTTAACTAAGTACTAAGATACCCCGACCCATGCATTAGTCGCAAGTACCCCATATGTCCTATTTTTAGCAAAGTCATGCTAAAATTCATGGAAAATTTCAGCATGACCTTTGCTGAAAATAGGACATATGGATTACCCGAATTTGCTAGAACGGAAGTTAATTGACATTCCGGCAAACTCAAGGGCCTCTCGGGGTACCTGCAAATTCATTACCCCACCCCCACCCAGCTCCAACCCCACAACACCCCACAATATCATCACGACACGATGGTTGGAGACAAAACCCCCCAATATCATCAAAATACTCCAGTTATGAAGTAAAATTCCTGAAGTGTTCCAGGAGTAGAACCTGAAGTGTAGTCAGTGGCTTCACCTATGTGCATAAAAATCATAAAAATTCAAAATCATTTGAAACCTGATCACTAGTCATAAAAATTCAAAATAATTCAAAATCAAAATCTACTAATTAGTTCTTGTGCTCATCCAGTAGCAACATCTTTCATACATGATCGGTAGTCATGTACCAAATTTTTATTTAAACTAAATTTGCAAATCAACAAGAGCCCTACTAGTTTTAGACTAGATTTACACTAAATACACTAGACTATTTGACCAGTAGTCATGTGAACTCTTTAAATTTTAAACACTTCCAGACTTGAGCATTGAGAGTTCACAATTGCAAAAAATGTCCCTTGTTCTTGAACTTGTATTGTACTCCATTCATTCAAGCAGAAAGAAACAATTATTGTTCATACTCATGTGCTTCTTTCCAAATAATTTTATTTATTCAGAGTTTGAGAAATTTTGAACAAAAAAAGAACGCAAGATACAAACTGAATTTGATGTTCAAAAATAACTGATAGTAGCATGCTATGGTACAGATAAAGTTGGGTCATAGTAACACACATTAACATTTCTGGAATCCAAATTGAAACAATAAATCACAGGTAGCTAGCAACTGAAAATCAAATTGGCACTTTCTCCAAACTCATACATGTCTTCTCTTTTTGTAGCATCAGTGCTCACCTCGATGGATTAACTGAATTTTCTACAAACACCAAGTACTAGGGCACACAAAAGTTATGAAATTTGTGTGCCTAACTGAATTAACTGAATTTTCAGTAACCGAATAAACTGAATTTTCAAAACTGACAAATATTAATAGGTTGACTGTAGCAAATCCAATTCAGTTATTGCTTACTAACTGAACTTTATGACAGTATATACAACAACTTATCCTCTTAAGACAAAACAACTTTCTAAAAGCCAGATGCAACTTGTTGAGCTAATTTTGAGCAGAACTCCTTGAGGAACTAGCAGCAAAAGGTACTGAACTAGTAGCAAGCTTGTGTTATTGCTTACTAAGGTACTGAACTGATCAGAACTTCAGAACAGTGAGCTTTACATACTAATTTCAGAGGGATTTGAACCTAATTTGACCTAAATTCGAGAGGGATTTGACCTTATTTTGCATCTACACTAGCCCCTAATCCATGGCTAGAGCTAGTAGTAGGAACACATGGTAGAGTAATTAGGCAGCCTTGAGGAACCCAAATCCATGGCTGCTAGATCGAAAGAAACAAGGAAGGGAGAGGGGACGGAGGGGAGTTGGGGGCACCTTCACCTTGGGTGGCTGAACGACGGCGCCGTGGATTTAGAGGTCTAGGTGGAAGAAGCCCTTGATTGCGGCGACTGTGGTGGCTGGGTGCACCCCTCCTGCTCCTCCTCCTCGAGCAGGACAAGGTCGGCGGCTACACGTTGAGGAGAAGGCCCTCCTCTCCTCTCCGGGCGTCGTCCTGGTCGCTTGCCGACGCGGTCTACCTGTAGAGACGAGACAAGAAGGGGTCAGGGGTTTGGAGTAGAGGGGGGCTTACAGGCGGAGGAGGACGGGCGAAGGAGGAGGGTGGCTTACGCGCGGAGGAGGACGGGCGGCGGCGCAGTAGGGGCAGCGGAGGGAGGCGCTGCTGGGCTCCTGTGCTGGCTGCGGGGCAGCGGAGGCTTCAGACGGCTGGGTGCGCCACGGCGTCGGGCTGGCAGTCGTGGCGGCGGGCGGGGGAGCCGGAGCGGGTGTGGAGCGGGCGCGGGGGTCGTTGGAGCGGGCCGGGGGTCGTCGGAGCGGGCGCGGCGGGGGTGGGAAGGGGGATCTGGCGAGGGAGAGGGAAGGGGGATCGGGCGAAGGGGTATCCAGCTAGACACTATAGCAATGGCGCACCACCCTCTGGTGCGCCATTAGTAGTTTTTTTTGATAGCAATGGCGCACCCTCCTCTGGTGCGCAATTAGTAACTTTTTTTCTGACAGCAATGGCGCACCCTCCTGTGGTGCGCCATTAGTAACATTTTTTTTCATTATTTCTTGTTGCATCTAATAATTTGTTTTTTATCAAATTTGTTATTTTCATGAGGACTAGAACAGAAGATATCATCAAATATCATCAATTTTTTTTTGAAAATAACATCAAATATGTTTTTTATTTTTAATTGAAAATATCATCAAATTTGTTATTTGAAGATATCATCAAATTTCTTATTTGAAAATATCATCAAATTTGTTATTTAAAAATATCTTCAAAAAGTGGGGGAGGGTGCGGGTGTCGGCGGCGGCGGTGGAGCGGGCCGGGGGAAGGTGCGGGGTGTCGACGGCG